>NC_081392.1:21175190-21335190 GCF_030684315.1 Stegostoma tigrinum | reverse complement strand
CATATACCCGGGTTAGGGGGGCGGGAAGAGAGACTGGCTCTGTCCCAGAGATAGTGTAACATATACCTGGGTTAGGGGGGGAGAGGGACTGTCTCTGTCCCAGAGATAGTGTAACACATACCCGGGTTAGGGGGGGGAGAGAGACAGTGTAACATATACCCGGGTTAGGCGGAGGGGGGAGGAGAGGGACTGTCTCTGTCCCAGAGACAGTGTAACATATACCCGGGTTAGGGGGGCGGGGGGAAGAGAGACTGGCTCTGTCCCAGAGACAGTGTAACACATACCCGGGTTAGGGGGAGAGAGAGACAGTGTAACACATACCCGGGTTAGGGGGAGAGAGAGAGACAGTGTAACATATACCCGGGTTGGGGGGGGGGGGGAAGAGAGACTGGCTCTGTCCCAGAGATAGTGTAACATATACCTGGGTTAGGGGGGGGAGACTGTCTCTGTCCCAGAGATAGGGTAACATATACCCGGGTTAGGGGGAGAGAGGGACTGTCTCTGTCCCAGAGATAGTGTAACATATACCCGGGTTAGGGGGAGAGAGAGAGAGACAGTGTAACACATACCCGGGTTAGGGGGGGTGGGGGGGAGAGAGACTGGCTCTGTCCCAGAGATAGTGTGAAAATATACCTGAGTTACAGGGAGAGAGACTGGATATGACCCAAATAGACCTAAAATAAATACAACCTGAATATCACTAAATATATCCAAAATAGTATGCCCTAAATATTATACAAAATACAGTAAATGTGCCCAAAAGAATGCACCCTGAATATCTCCTCAGTAAATCCTTAATCCTACCATAGACCATAAATGCACTCTTAATTTTCCCAAGACGCATGCAACCTGATTTAACCTTGAAAATAACCTGCATATCATAAATTGACATGAGATTGATGCATTTTAAAAATTCCCATTTTACCATAAATGCACTCTAAATATACTATTTAAAAATTACAAATAATCCACATAACCATAAATAATCCCAAATAACTGTGAAGTTGATAAATATCTTTGACAAACTTAAATGTGCCATAAATTTATCCTAAAGTTAATCTAATCTTGATATACCCAAATGTACCAAAACTAAACCTTATATTTACCTATACCTATGAAGTAAGTTCTAGTTATAAAAATTATAATTAACTATTCATATCCCAAACACCGGTTCTCCATAACAAATAAGGTCTGTAATTCATCGGTGACCTTTTTGTGTGTGCTGTAAAATGGTATTATTCTGACTGATCCTTAAATTTTTTTACTGTGGAACTAAGTGTTTGCTGCTTTCGTGGTGTCCATGGGTAAACGTTGAAAGGCTTGGATTTCATCATCAGAAGGAAGGACTGTATCAGTACAGAGAGCCTCGGCTCCTTGAACTGGGTGAAATTCTGGGCACTGCACCTCAGGAAGGAAATATTGCTTGGAGGACCTGTAACTAAACTTCACTTGACTGATACCTCTGCTAAAAGGGTTCAGTTATGAGGACTAGTTGTATAGATGTGGTCTGTAGTAGCTTGAGTTTAGAAGTTTGGCTCATCTGAATGAGATCGTTAAGTTCAAAGCTGGTGTGGAATTATATATAAGAATTTAATCTTTTTTTCTCAACTGTGTGACACTATCAACGTGACTCTTAAAGTAGAGCTGAGGTTGTGCTGCATTTGTTAAAGCCACTTGTTTCTGCCAACAGGAGCATGGAAAATCCATTTCCACGTTGGAAGGGATGGGTTTTCGGGCAGGACAAGGTTTAATTGAGAGGTTAGTGACCCATATGCCTCTGACTTGCTGACATTACGTTACAGTGCAGTAGAGACAGTAATAGTGGCTGTGAAAAGACCCGGTAAGATCATCCTGTCTCCCTGCTGTGCAGTACACTTTAATCAGACCTGCCACAGATTTATTGGTGCAGAGAATTTCACTCTTGCTGGTATAACTCTCTCTTGTCACCTAACCACAATTTTAGGAGTTTTCAGCCTCACAAGAAACACTGTCATTGACCTTAGTATTATGTGTTGATGCAACAAATGGACAGAACAGGGTGATGGGTGCCTGGAACGCACTGCCGGTGGAAGCGGCATGTTAGCAACATTCAAGACGGATCTTGATCGACATATTAAATGAGTGCACACAGAGGGATAGAAGCAGTGCATAGGCAGTAAGTAGTAGGTCTAAGTAGGGTGCAGGCTTTGTGGGCCAAAGGATCTGTTCATGTGGTGTATATAATTGAACAATAGTTTAATGTAATGTATCTTTTTGTTGTGACATTTGTTTGCAGTCATTTTATTTTCTGATAAATATGACACAAAGCTTGTGGCCTGAATTACACCATTTTATGGATTATTGTCATTCAGCAGCCATTGTATAATTCCTGCTCCTGATGTGTATGGTGATTCTGTGCTGGTTCATATTACCGGTCCCATCTTGCCCTTTCCACAGTATTCTATTTGAATCTTGTTTCCCTTTTGTGGAGAATGGCACTGCTCATTGCTGGAAGCCTTTGTAACTACAACAGAAAGACAATCTACAGAATGACTTTATGGCTGAGACTTGAATTTTAACTCTTCCAGATTTTTGTAAAAAAAAATCAGTATTAACCCAAAGATACCACTGACATCAGGCAGGCTCACCCAAGTTAGTGACTGAGCCACCAGAACAGAATGATCCCAGGTTTAATGCTGAATCAGCTGGTGTCTGAGTTGCAGTTGAACACTCAGTAATTTCTAATAAGCCAGTCAGAGAAGCTGTTGCTTCCGATGTGTGTTGCAGCATCCCTGGTATGTAATTCATATAAGCTGTATGAGTCTGATAAGCATCTGAGTTTTCTGCACCCCTGTAATGGTGATTTCTTGCATGCCACGCCCCCCCAATTTTCAATGATGGTCACAAAAACTCACTCTATCTCTACCTGATCTCACTAAAGACGTGCCTGAGAGCCTACTGACTTGACCAAGTTTTGTTGATACATCCTTGGGTGACTTGGCTGCCATTTATTTTATTCTGTCATGGAACACGGGTGTCATTGGATAAGTTAGCATTTATTTCCTAAGCTGCTTCAGTATCTTCGCTACAGTGAAGAGACTTCAAATGTTCACTTATCTGCATGCTGGTTATTGTTGTAGATTCACCAAAGAGACACCATCCTTCAAAGATGAGCTGGACATAATGAAATTTATCTGTAAGGAATTCTGGACCAACCTCTTCAGGAAACAGATTGACAATCTGCGAACAAACCACCAGGTGAGTAGAGCCTCACACAAAACCTTTATTCCGACGTTAGCTGGAGAAGGATGGTTATCGAGAAAGTTGACGCGTTTATATGGGGTTGTCACGCCCCCATTGGGGAATAAGCATTTTATAAAGAGAGGGTTTAGTTCTTTCAGGAGTGAAGCACTTTCTAAATGGAGGGGATGAGGAGGAATGAGGGGTTTTTACGAACACATTGGGTAAAGTGAATCTGGTGATAGGAGTGAGCTTCTTTTTTGTTTTATTCATTCACGGATGTGGGCTACTTGGTTGACTCTTAACTGTCCCCTGGGAAACTAGGGATGAGCAAGAGGACAGTTAGAGTCAACCACGTTACCCACATCCGTGAATGAATAAAATCTAGATTCGCATGCAGGCCAGATCAGATAAGAATAGCAGTTTCCTTGCCCAAATGACGTTAGTGAACTAGATGTTTTGTTTTTCTCTTTTTATTTCACTCTTAGGGAACCTATGTACTTCAGGACAATCGTTTTCGGCTCCTTACTCCAGTCTCTAATGGGAAACAATACTTGGAGGAAGCACCAAAGGTATCCACCCCCTTGATAGCTGTTCCCTTTGTAAAATAGCAAGTATGCTTCATAGATGCAGATTGCCTCTCTGTCTACATAAGAGTGACCATGAAACTTAGACTTCACTGGCAAGAGTGCACCAATATTGCCTCACTGCTCCACAAATTGTCACAAAATTTACTAAAATCCCCGATAAACCACTAAGGTGACCAATTTGTCTGCCTGTTGTTTAGGACAAAAGCAATTCACACCAGGTTTCATGAGTAACAATAAAGAATTCTTTATTATAACATAACTGACAAAGGAAAAGATTTCTGATCCATTATTATGTGTCTTAAACTATACTACTTCAAAAAACCTGAACATGCACACACTCCTTCATGCTTAGGGAAAATGACAGATGGTCTGACACAAGTATTATGGTTGATGAAAGAATATAGGTAGGATAAACAAAATTCCGAAGATCAAAAGTCCAGATCTCAAGGGTGGGGTAAATTGTCTCAAGGTTTCTTTTGACCTTGGGACTGGTGACATGCAGCTCTGTATAAAGTGATGGTTGCTCTTCAAGAAGTCACAAGCCATTTGGGGAAAAACGCACAAGTCACTTCAAATGTAATCAGAAATGGGTAATAAATGTGGGCCTTACCAGTGATGCCAATATTCCTTGAGTGAACAAAAAGATCACTGGGAGTGTTACAATGATCACATAACAGTCCTTCACAGGACCTGTTAAGTTGATGCTCCATCTGCTTTCCTAGGTGAATGTTTAATGATGAAACTCTCTTGGTGATGTTGGAAGATAAGGCTTCAGATTTGTCACAGTGAGCTACCCAATACTTCCTCCATCGTGCAAAAAGATTAAATGAACACTTACTTTATTTGCTGCAACATTCAGTCACCAAAACAACAATCATTTCAAAAACAATGGTGAAAATTATTACAGGGAGGGTGCAATGTGATTAGACATCTGTGCTTGCTAATTATATTCTGAATGTGTTTCTTTTTGAAGTTCCTAGCATTCACCTGTGGGCTTGTAAGAGGAGCTTTATCCAACCTGGGCATTGACAGCACAGTCACCGCGGAAGTTTCAGTAATGCCAGCATGTAAGTGGGTTTGGACTGGATGGGAGAGATTACGCTGCTTAATGTTCCTATCCCAGCATTCTCGTCCATCTTTCACAACCTGGAGCACAGCCTCACTAAAAACCTGGTCTGAACACTGGCCAATTAAGGCATTAGTCAGTGTCTGTGATTTCCTGCACGTTGTGTTGGGACAGGGGGTCTGTGATTCCCTATGTGGTAACAGAACGGGCATCCATGATTTCCATACATAGTGATGGAGCATTAATCTGTGCCTAATTCCCTCACAAGCTGACAGGACGTGGACCTGTGTCTGCAATGCCCACCCCACATGGTGAACTCCCTAATTCATTTCTGCCTCTCTGTGCTGTCACAGACGTATACTGTACACTCCTCCCTGAGAAAGTAAATTATGGTTGATAGTTCTATGGTAGTAGTGCCCTTTCACATTTGGTTGATGAGTCATGTCATTGGTAACTGGCTTGACATTGTTCGTATCAGGAACAGTGGTCATTGTGTATCCTGGATTACTGCTGCCTCCCCTTTGCTATAAAATCAGCAAGAAGCTCACTCCTATCACCAGACTGCAGCATTTAGGACAAGGCCAGAAAGGCAGAAATCCCTTCTCAATGATAATTGCACATGAATTTTAAAAAAAAGAGAGCGGGAATTTTTCAAACAGGGTAACTCCAGGTTGCAAGCATGCAAAGACTGAACAACTGTGAGCCCTTGGTTGTGAAGTATTTTTGTGATTTGGTGTATGAAGCCTGCAGGGCCTGGGGACCCGCAAGAATCTCCAGCAACACTAGGTGGTGCTCTCACCCACAATAATAATTGTGTGTTTTCTTCGTCCCTTTAACCTCTTTAGCTGCTGAGGATTGCAGTGAATATTTATCTAATATCATCACCCATTTTGTTCACCTTCACATCCTATCCCTGCCTACCCGGCTCCCTGAGATTAAACTGTCTGGCAGCATCCTTTCCAGAAACCTTCATGTGTGAACTATGACCAGCAATCATTGGTGTCAAACATGGGACCTCATGCAGAGTTTTCCTGATGCTGTTCTCACCTGGTGTCTGTGCAAGCTAAAAAGCTATCCATCAGACTAGTGCGGCCCACTGATTTTCTGCACCCTGTGTCTTTCTTGCACTCCCTGTCTCCCTCCTTCTTTGTGCAATTGTTTAAAAAAAGGTGGCACAGTGGCTCAGTGGTTAGCACTGCTCCCTCACAGTACTAGGGACCCAGGATCAATTCCACTCTGCGGTGACTGTCTGTGTGGAGTTTGCACATTCTACCTGTGTCTGCCTGGGTTTCCTCTGGGTGCTCCAGTTTCCTCCCACAGCCCAAAGATGTGCAGACTAGGTGGATTGGCCATGCTAAGTTGCCTATAGTGCCCAGGGATGTTTGGGTTAGGTGGGTTAGACATGGGAAATGCAGAGTCAGGGGAATGGGTCTGGGTGGGATGCTCTTTTGTGGGGTGGTGCGGACTTATTGGGCCAAATGGCCGGTTTCCACACAGTAGGGATTCTATGATCTGTGGCCTAAAAGGGAGCAGGCCATTTATGCCCTCAAGCATGTTCTGCCATTTGAATGATATCATGGCTGATCAGCTTGCAACCTGAAATCCTTGCTCCCAGTGATCCATTTCATTCCCTACTTTGCTTTAATGTCCAGCTTCTATTACTTTATTTCCTTTGAATTTCAGGTAAATTTCACATTATAATGCAAAGATCTTAGAACTGTGATGTCCATGTTGGTGTTCAAGGAATGCAGAGGTGACGTGAAGCTGAATCTTCAGTAGAAAGGAGAAGTTGTGCCTTGCTATTTGTTTTGTTATTGTGTGTTCCAGGAGATGCATTAATTGTTTCTCAATGCATTAGTGATGGGGATTAGAATCAGCCAAAGTTTCTGAACTGGTGAAGGTATTTCAATAAGCACTGAGCACTCACTCACTCGGAGTTGTCACGTTTGGGGTAACCCTGAAATTGGAGTGTGTTACTGAAGTATAATTCTCACGGGCAATTTTTCCTGAACATTCATTCTCCAGTGTCTCAGCCTCTTCCTTGTCTTTGTTTACTCCTCTCACCCCACCACCTGTTTATACACAGGACAATACAAATGGGGCAATACTAATGGAAGATCTGCCTCCACTGGATTCCAAAAGATGGAATTTCTTTCCCATGTGTTTGGATGACCCCATTGCTTTTCCTTTCCAAAATATATGGACAGTCCCTCTGTTATGTTTGGAATTCTCTCTAACCGGTTAAAGCGCGTGTGGTGGAGTCCATTATGGTTTCAAGAATTATGTGAATGGCATCCTGATGCATCATAGCAAGATATGGGAATAACCTCAGACACTCCAGTTGTGTTCTGAAGGACCTAACTTGTGACTTTTCTTTTGTGATCTCCTCAAGCATTGGGAGACTGGCTTACAGCAGGTCTGGGGCTATCAGGTTAGGCATAACTGTGCACAGCAGGGAGGATCACAGCTAGGGTCATTTTGTTTGGCCACTGTCCTTCTAACTTGGCCCTGCTTTTCAACATTGATGTAGCATGTTGAAAAGTCAGGAAAGCAACAGGACCTCGATCTACACTTCTGAGGTGCAGTGTTCGAGGTTTTAAACCAAAAGAGGGAACCACTAGTAACTCAAGGAACCAAAGGAACTCAAATACTTTACTTATTTTCTTTCTTCATTGTGTGAATGTTTTACTCAATGCCTATGGCTCTTCACCACCCACTACCATTCTGTCTTGTCTGATTTTCACTGGAAGCAGTCACTGTATGAGTTCATGCACAAGCCAAATATCTGATTAAAATGCATCTCAACAAAGTGAGCCACAGATCGTTGTGAATGACTTATTGTACAAGTGAAAAAAAATTGCAACTGTCAAATGATTTAGAGACTTGAATTAAGAATGATGTCTTTATTTATTTGGCATTTTTTGTTACATTGATCAACAGAGCAAGATCCCATGATCAATGATGTTACTACAAATGAGTGAATTGATTACAAAAACAAAGTTCTTGGAAAAGCTGAGCAGGTCTGGCAGCATCTATGAAGGAGAAAACAGAGTTAGTGTTTCGGGTCCGGTGACCCTTCCTCAGAACTGGAAAACATTTTAAAAAAAACAAACAGAAATTGCTTGAAAAGCTCAGCAGCTGGTCTGCACCTGTGGAGAGAAATCAGAGTTAAAGTTTTAGGTCGCATGACCGTTCCTTCTGAAGCTGCCAGACCTGCTGAGCTTTTCTAGCAATTTCCATTTTTGCTTTGGATCTGGAATCCTATCAAGGTTAGACCAGGTGAGGATGATATATTTCCTTCCTGAGCGGCATTAGTGAGCTACATGGACTTTTACAATAATCAATGACATTTTCATGATCACCAAAATTGGGAGCTTCCAATTCCAGATGTTTATTGAATGAATTTAAATACCGCCTTCTGCCACGGTGAGATTTGAACCATGGAGCATGAGCCTGGACTCCTGGTCTAAGAGTCCAATCACATTGCTACTGTCTCAAATATTTAGGAAGTCTGCTTCTGTTACTTATTTCCTCATATTCTTAAACACCATCTTATGAAGAAAGATTTAATAATATTTTCCAAGAAGCAAAGTAATTCACTCGGGTTAGTGGAGGTATGGTATGTGTCATTGCCATGGAATATCTGAAATAATTTTGTTAGCTCTTGGGTAATGCAAAAACTAATCTGTATCTGCAATCTATACTTTATTCTATAACATGCTTACAATAGGCAAAGCAAAGATTATGGGCTTAATTTTCATGGCGTATGGAAGATGACAGGTCTTCTAAAAATTCTTGGCAGGACCCAGATAAGGAAGACCTGGCCCTATTTCCAGCTGATCTATTGGTGGGGAAAACTGGTGTGATTGACATGTGGGAAAACCAGACTCAGTGGAGCTGTTTGGATTTAGTTCTGAGCACAAAGAGATCCCGTTTTGACTGCTGCAAGTTCCTTAGCCTGTTGTGAGAGAGTCATAAATTTATGGCATTGATGCAAATGTCCTTGTGGGATGGGCATAGCCTGTATATTGTTTTAACTTTGAATTCATTTTTTAAAAAAAATTCCACTCTTTAACCTTTTAATTAAAAGAGCAGGCTTCATTTGTCTATTAGGGCTCTGGAAAGATAAATCCTGTACGAAATGATGAGTAACAGGTTGGAAAGAAATTTGTCCGTTCGTGCAATTTCGATAGAGTTCATTGTTGGCGTTCTTCAAGTGCTGGCAGTATTTCACTATGAATGTTTGACTGTACTTCAAAAGCTATAAATATCTCAATTGTTGATCTGACATCACTTTAAAGGGGCTATTAAAGGATTAACTGCCCTTGATGTGGGGCTTGAATAGAAATTTGATTTTTTTAAAGAGATTAGCCATTGGCATTTAAAAGCTTTGAAAAGATTTTATGAATGAGAGTTTTTATTTTACTGTTGTGTATTGGAATGAGAGGAGTCCTAGATTGTTATAGACTTTGTTTTTCATCTTCACATGGCTTCTGAGATAAGCCAATGGTGGCTACTTGGTTAATTACCAAGGGCATGAAAGGCCAGGAGGTTGGGTGGGTGGGGGCTTGGGAGGGGGGTCATGAGTTAGTATAGACGATATAAGGGGAAAGGGGCATGAGGGGTTATGTCTAGAGGGCTTAACACCTTCCAGTACAAAGTCCTAGTGAAGGGAGTTGAAGTTTCTAACCAGTCTGTTTGAAACCCAGTCTTCGTATGACTGCCCACACTCTACGACCATGTCAGTGTGTCAGATTCAATCCCTCTCTTAAGGCCAGCTTGATTGAATATGATGAAACTATTACTATACAAGCTGCCTGGAAAAGTCTGTTAAAGGGACCTCCAAGGAAGATATTGTTGCTACATCCTGATTTGTTTGATTTATTGTTTCACTTAATTGAACCTTAAGGCTTTTGATCAGTTTTCAGTTTGCGGAGAATTCAACCATGACTCTTCCAGAACCTCAACATTTCTACTGCTTAATTTTAAATGCATTTTTGTATCACATCAGTAGCATCTCCAAATGCTTTGGATCAAATTAATTACCTGGAACTGTAGTGACTTATTATTTAGCTAAAGACTGGATTTGGCTATTACTCTTTCTTAATTTTCTTGGTAGCAGTATGCACGTCAAGTCCTCTGGCCACTGCAGCAGCTATTTCACGCAGTGATCATGAGTGATTAATGAATATTTTGGGTTATTTTTGGTATTGCTGAAGACATAATTTTCCTTATTCAGGGGGTGTAGGTGTTGTTGAACGAGCCAACATTTATTGCCCTTGAGAAGTTGGTGGTTACAATAATATAACTTACCCTGTCAATAATGACAGCAGGATATTCAGCATCCATGTAAACCACCAGAACCTCCATTTTCGACCACCCTCAAACAATAAGAATCCCAACTATGCAACCATACTGCACAGCCATGTAAACTGATTATCTCCTTCAATTCCGAAGCTAGGTTTAATTTTCAGTAAGTTGAGAATCCAAAGAAAGGGCTACCTCCTAGGATTTGGTCACTGACAAAGCTGGTAAGGGCTGCTCAACATTACAGGATTTTGTTGTTTTAGGCATGATAGAGAGAAAGTAAAAGAGATGGAAGAGTTGCACTATTAATCACGGAGAACTAATGTTACACCTACACTCGGGACACTGGAGGACTCATCTGCTAAGACAAGATGCGTGGAGCTCAAAAATAAGATGGGTGCATGCATGCTGATAGGATTATACTATAGGCCCTAGAACGGTCACTGAGACATTGAGGAACAAATATGGAGACAGATTATGGAAAGATGCAATAAAAAGAGTTGTCATAGTGGGTAACTTTAAATTTCCCAACACTGACTGGGGCTCTGTTACAACAGGAGACTTAGATGGAGCAGAATTTAAGCGCTTCCAAGAGGGCTTCTTGAAACAGTATGTGGATAGTCCAACTAGAGGAGGGGCTGTACTTGACCATTGTATTGGCTAATGAGCCTGGTCAGGTGACTAATCTTTCAGTGGGAGCGCATTTTGGTAACAGAATCACAGCTCCTTAATTTTTAAGATAGCTATGAACAAGGATAAGTCAGGACCTTATGGGAAGGTACTAAATTGGGGGAGGGCAAATTAGGTCAGTATTAAGTAGGAGCTAGGCAGTGTTAATTGGGAGGAGCTGTTATCAGACATGTCCACATTTGAGTTTTGCGAACAGTTTAAAGACCTGCAGGGGAGAATTCAAAACTGGCATGTTCCAGTGAGGAGGAAGGTCAAGGGTAGCAAGGTAAGGGACCCTTGGATAACCAGGGAGGTTGTGAATTTAGTCAAAAAGAAAAAGAAGCTTCTGTAAGGTTTAGGAAGCTAAAATCAGACAAGGTGTATGATGAATATAAGGAAAGCAGGAAAGAACTCAAGCAGGGAGTTAGGAGAGCAAGAAGGGGCCATGAAATGACCTTGGCAAGTAGAATTAAAGAAAATCCCAAGTAATCTATAGACATATTTAAAAAGGAGAATAACTAGGGAGAAGGAGGACCACTCGAAGGAGGGAATTTGATATTGAAGGCAGAGGATGTGGGCCAGATCCTAAATGAGTACTTTCTATCAGTATTCACCCAGGAAAAGGATACAGAGGATAGTGAAATTTATGTGGAGTGTGCTAATATGCTAGGGCATTTTGAGATCATGAAAGAAGTGTTGTTGGATCTCTTGAAGAGCATCAAGATGGATAAGTCCCCAGGGCCCAATGGTATCTATTCTATGTTATTGAGAGAGGAGATTGCTGGGGCCTTTGTATCCACACTAGCCACTGGAGAGGTCCTGGAGGACTGGCCAGTAGCTAATGTTCCTCTGTTCAAGAAGGGAAATAGGGATAATCCAGGAAACTACAGACCAGTAAGTCTCACATCGGTGGTTGGGAAGCTGTTGGAGAGAATTCTTACAGATCGGATTTATGCACATTTGGAAAAGCATGACCTAATTAGGGACAGTCATCATGGCTTTGTGCGGGGCAGGTCACATCTTACTAACTTGACTGAATTTTTTGAGGAAATGATGAAGGTGATTGAGGGTAGAGCAGTGGATGTTGCTTACATGGATTTTAGTACAGGTTTTTGACAAGGTTCATCATGGTAGGCTCATCCAGTAGATTAAGATGCATGAGATACATGGTGACTTGGCTGTGTGGATTCAGAATTGATTTGCCCATTGAAGACAGAGGGTAGTGGAGGAAGGGTGTTTTTTCTGGCAGGAGGTCTGTGATTAGTGGTGTTCTGCAGGGATCTGTACTGGGACCTCTGCTGTTTGTGAGGCAAAATAAATCACTGATTGAAATGTAGATGGGTGAGTTAGTAAGTTTTCAGACAATACAATGATCGTTGGAGTTGTGGGTAGTGTAGAAGGTTGTCGTATGGGCGAAATGGTAAATGGAGTTTAATTTGGGCAAGTGTGAGGTGCTGCATTTTGGGAGATCAAGTGCTAAGGAAAGGCATACAGTTAATGGCAGCACTCTGAACAGCATTGATGTACAGAAGGATCTTGGGGTTCAAGTCCATAGCTCCCTGAAAGTAGCAACACAAATAGAGTGGTAAAGAAGGCATATGGCGCCCTTGCCTTTCTTGGTTGGAGAATTGAGTACAAGGGTCAGGATGTTGGAGCTTTATAAGACTTTAGAGTATTACACTCAATTCTGGTTGCCACGTGACAGGAAGGATGTGGAGGCTTTGGAGAGAGTGCAGAAGAGGTTTCTCAGGAAGCTGCCTGGATTAGAGAGTGTGAGCAATAAGGAGAGGCTAGAAAAAACTCGGGTTGTTTTCTCTTGAGTGTCACAGACTGAGGAGTGACTTGTTAGAAGTCTATAAAATCATGAGATGCATAGATAGAGTTGACGGTCAGAATCTTTTTTCCCAGAGTTGAAATGTCTAATACTAGGGGGCATGCATTTCAGGTTAGAGGGGAAAAGTTCAAAGGAGACTTGAGGGGCAAATTGTTTACACAGAGAGTGGTAGGAGACTGGAACGTATTGTCAGGGGTGGTGGAGACAGACACAATAGGGACATTTAATAGACTTTTAGATGAACAATGAATATGCAAGAAACGGAGGGATATGGTCCAATGGCAGACAGAAATGATTGGTTTCATTTGAATGTTGTTGTGAGCTGAAGGATCCGTTCCTGTGTTACACAGTTTTATGTTCTAAGTTGAGTGAAATTAGGAAGCGGTCATTTTGAGGAACCTCAGACCTAACCTTTCAGTGATCCACATTACCAGCAGTGTCTGTTTACAAGCACTACAACCCCTTGCTGAGCATAAAAGGTTGACGACATAGGACAGAAAAATTATGGAGAATGGCTTTCCACATGCACCTGTTTCCAGGTGAGCTACTCGCACATTAGTCTGATCCTTGCTTCATCTGCATGTTTCAGTTATTCTGTAAAATTATCTGATTAAAATGATTTTCATTAGAAAAAGGAAACCGTATTTCTGAAGCTACAACATAAAAGTGATGAAAGATTGTCATTCATAGAATCCTTAGTGTGGAAGCAAGCCATTCAGCCCGGATAACCTAGTTTCCAGTGGTTAGAGTGCAGTGATGTTGGGAGCCAGTAGTATAAGGATCATTTTGGTAGCCTAGTAGCCCAAAACACGAGACAAATGTTGTGACGATTTTGCGTTCAAATTCCATAATGGCAGATGGTGAAATCTGATTTCATTAGAAACTTAGCTTAATTGTGACTGTGTGACCACTGCTAATTGTCATCAAAATTCTCTGGCTCTGTCTTTTAAGGAAGGAAATCTGCCATCCTTACTTGGTCTCATGTACAGTTGTCTCTAGACCATGTCAATGTGGTTGATTTGAAACCACTATCTGGGAAATTAGGGATGGCAAACAAATGCTGGCTTAGCCAGCAACACTCATATCCCATGAATAAAAGAAAAAAATTCTCTGTTATACAAAATGACCTGTAATTTCAGAATCTGGTCACTTTTCCATTTAATGGACTGCAGGAGCCCAAGACTCATCACGTTTCCACAACACTCCATAATAAATTGTATCAGAGATAATGGGAACTGCTGATGCTGGAGAATCTGAAATAACAAAGTGTGGAGCTGGATGAACACAGCATGTTAGGACCATGTAAGCTGACGTTTCAGACCTAGATCCTTCTATAATAAATTCCTGACAAACTTTTTGCCTTTCTGGGCATCTCCAATCCTATACTTCCAAGCTATATAAAGTTCCTTGCTAAAACAATGGAAAGAATTGGAGGAGTTAAGAACCAAGATTGTAATGAATGCTTTTTCACTAATGTTGACTCCAATAAAGCAAAAAAGTGTAATGCAGAGAGCTCAAAGTCAAAAGAATTATCCCAATGGGATTGTGGGTTAGCTTAGAGTGGTTCTGCTAGTAGGATTTCTCTTGGATCATAGTTAGTGCTGTTATTAGTGAGTTCTAGTTAATGCATGGATTCATGGAGTTACATTATCCAGGGAACCAGTAACATCAGACTTGCAGAATGGTCTACCCCCACCATCGTCAAATATTCCTGTTTCCTGCCCTAGTCTGAAAAATTCAAATTTGCTGCTTCCTTAGCACCAATTGGTTAACAACAACAACAAGAACAAAATTGCTGGAAAAGCTCAGCAGGTGTGGCCGAGAAAACAGAGTTACCGTTTTGGGTCTGATGACCCTTCCTCAGAACTGATGGTGGCTGGGAAAGCACTGGCCATTTCAATGCACCACCTTGCTCCCTGGCCAACATCTCTGTCTCCAGCTTGCCGCAGTGTTCTAGTGAAGCCCAGCGCAAGCTAAAGGAGCAACACCTCACTTTCCGCTTGGGGACCCTACAGCCCTCTGGACTCAATATTGACTTCAGTAATTTGAGGGCCTAAACTCTCCCATGTCCCAGCCCCCTACCCCACACACCAGGCCTTGTTACCACATAGCCTGCCACTACACACTTGTTAGTCACTAACAGTCCCCTTTAACAACTACCCACTGTCCCAGTCTGATCGTTAGCAACTCCTTTGTCTGTCTAACTGTCCTTCTCTCTCTTTGGGCTCTCTCCTATCATTTAATCCCCACCCCACCCACCTCCCTTTTTTCTGCACTTAAACTGATGTTTTCCCAGCCATCATCGGTTCTGTGGAAGGGTCACCGGACCTGAAACATTAACTCTGTTTCCTCCACAAATGCTGCCAGATCTGCTGAGTTTTTCCAGCAACTTTGTTTTAGTTCCTGATTTACAGCATCCTCAGTTCTTTTGGTTTTTATTCACCAATTGATTACACTTCTCTTAATTTGAACTTTGCTGTTCCTGTGCACTTCGGAACTTAACCCTTTCCTCTTGTGTATTCAACAGGTGTGAAAAAAACCAGGCTTGCACGACCATTTGTTTAGTTTACATTGTAACTTGAGTTTAATAACACAATTTGAATGTTGCGTCCCATTGTGTTTGATTTGATTTATTGTTGTCTTGCCTGCTAAGTATAGTGAAAAGTTTTATTTTGCGAGCAGTGCAGGCAGATCATAGGGGGATTGAATAGAATGAGGCATGCAAAGTTATGGCTGAACAGGAGGGGTACAAAAGTAGGATCAACATTAGATTTGAAATTTGTGAGATCCATTCAGCAGGGGTAAAGCTGTTCTTGCACCTGTTGGTGCATGTGTTTAGGCTTTTGCACCTTCTGCCTGACAGAAGAGATTGGAAGAGGTTATAACTGTGGCGGGAGGGGTGTTTGTTGATGTTGGCTGCCTTTACCAAGTGACAAGAAGTGTAGATGGATAGGAGGTTGGCTTGCGTAATGGTCTGGGCTGTGTTCATAATTTGCTGTGGTTTCTTACAGTCCTGGGAAAAGCAATTGCTGTACAAAGCAGTGAAGCATCCAGAGAGAATACATTCTATAGTGCTTCTGTAAAAGTTGGTGAGGGTCCTCATGCACATGCTGAATTTCGAAGCCTCCTAAGGAAGAAGACGCATTGTTGTGCCTTCATTATCATCCCTTCTATGTGTGTTATCCAGTACTGATTGTTGGTGAACATCACACCTAGGAACATGATGCTCTTGACTCTGTTCCCCTCAGTTCCATTGATGTAGACAGGGATGTGTCCTCCTCCTTTCATCCAGAAGTTCTTGATCAGTTATTTAGTTTTGCGAAGGATAGATTGTTATCTCTGTACTGCCTCTTTACTGACTCATTCTGCATTACCAAAACCGAAAATCTAACAAGTCTGTTGAAACATTTTTCAAAGGATAGACTGCATTTTGAAGAGGTAGTCATTAATAACACCATGCGTTCTGATTTTGCCTCCCAGACCTTCATAGGAGAAATAGAATTGTTACAGAGAAAAGCTATTCAAGTTTAAGTGAAAGAAATTGACTTCTGATTCTTGATCTGTTTCAGATCCTGATGTCATTAAAGAATGTTGACAGGAGCAATGAGGTTGGCTTGGATATATACAATATATATAATATTTGATAAACAATAAATAAACCTTTGATTAATGTGCTTGTCTGGATGTTCTGGAAAAGAAATATGACAAATATCTTAATGATCAGCAGAAATAATTTGAATTGAAATTTACTGAGGAAAGGCAATGTTGCAAGTGGAGATGAAAGTTTCTTGAATTGTTGGGATTAAAAAGCCACACAACCATGCTGTCCTCAAAGACTATAGCTTTGGAGATAAATTCTTGGCTAAGCTTGGACGAAGAGAGTTCTGATTATATCACAGTTATTTAGGTCACCAAGTTCTTGTTACATATAAAAGCACAGTACAATCACTACTGTTCTTAAGTGTTGTAACTGCAAATTCAATCACCCATGCAAACAGATTTGAGCTGTATATCTAGCTAATGTATTGTTAAGAAAGTTAGTTGAAAATTTTTTTCATTTAGACAGTGGGCAAAGTATCTGCTGTTCCTGTAGTACCCAAGATTCTTTAACTTGAACAAGCAGACCCTAGTTTGACCCCTCATTATAGTAATGGCTTCTCCCACACTGCACCACTCCCTCAATACTCATCCCCCGACACTGCAGCAATCCAACAGTGCTGACCATCTGACAGTGTGGCACACTCTCAGTACTGACATTATGAAAGTGTGGCATTCTGTCAGCACTGACCCTCAGACAGTGTGGCACTCCCTCGGCACTGACCCTCCAACAGTGGTTTTTGAAAGGAAATTTATTTGTAAAGGAAGAATGTGCGGCATCACGGGACCAAAGCAGGGGATGGCACTAGGTGAGCCAGCACAGACACAACTGGCCGAATGGCATCCTTTGGTGCTGTAACCATATTGTGTTTCTGCTTCCTTGAGGGCGTAGGAAGGTGCTGACAAAGTGAAACCTAAGTCAGTGCTTTATTAGTAATTGATACAAACTAGATGGTCCTCAGTCTTTTTTTATACGGCAGTTCCTGAGTCCTGAAGGTTCTTTCTTTCTGTCTCGCACCTGTCAGTGTTGCAGACAGGGAATGTGTGTTCTTAAAATGTCAAAACATTCTCTGCATTCAAAAGCTCCTAATTTTAATTTTGATATTTTTTGCCTTTCTAATCAGTGTAAGAGCCCACAGAGACCAGCCTGGGTCTTTCTGGTGAATTCACATTGATTATAATTTATAATCCACCACATCTAATTAAGTCTTATTGACTTTTTCTCAGGCTTCATTCATCCACTAACAAAGTTATCAAACTGCAAGTTAATTTTTTTTAACTAACAGCATAAATGTTAACCCTCAGTGATTGTGATATTTGTATTCTGACAGTCATTCCACCCTCATCAGTAATTTCATCCAGCTGTCCCTTCTAAGGATGAATTTGTCCTTTTGAGCTCACCTCAGCAGCATGATCTTTTAGTATAAGTCACAACTTCCCTCTACCTGACTTTCCAACGACCTATTGTGTAAGAATCTGAGGACACCAGAACACCCTTATGATGACGTAATTGGGCTACTCTTGGCATAGATAGCACAGCATGGGTGGTGTTAACAAGAAAGAATGGAGAAAGTCAGAAGAGGTAAGCAGTATACTGAAGTCTAGCTACATGAATGTGAGAAACGAGAAGCACATGGAGCAGACCAAGTAACATTAGCCAGTAGAAAATATATATATATATATAGGCCTAAGAGTAAAGACAGCTTTTCAAGCTTGCCTTCTCTCAAACTATGTAAGTTTTCATTTTGAAGTTTTGAAGAGACATACTGGGTTAAGACTGTTAACTCTGCTTCTGATGCTGCCTGACATGCTGAGTTATAGATTCATAGAGGTATACAGAAACAGGCTCTTTGGTCCAACTTGTCCATGCCAACCAGGTTTCCTAACCTAAACTAGTCCCATTTGCCAGTATTTGGCTCATATCCTTTTCAAATGTTGTAATTGTACCATCCTTTACCGCTTCCTCGAGCACGTCATTCCATAAACGAACCACCCTCTGTGTGAAAAGGTTGTCCCTCAGGTCCCTTTTAATTCCTTCCGCTCTCACCTTAAATCTATGGCCTCTAGTTTTGGACTCCCCTGCCCAAGGAAATGACCTTGGCTGTTCTCCCTATCCATGCCCCGCATGATTTTTTAAAACTTCATCCTCTCACGCTCCTGGAAAAAAAACGTCGCAGCCTATCCAGCCTCTCCTGATAACTCAAAACCTCCTGAACAGTAACATCTTATAAATTTATTTGCAACCTTTCCAGCTTAATAACATTCTCCCTATAGCAGGGCAACCAGAGTTGCACGCAGTACTTCAGTTTTACATTTTTACTTCTGATTTCTAGTATTTTACTTTTATTCTCCTGGATGAACTGAAACCCAGACCCACGGATGTAGCCATTAAACCACACGCAGCAAAGGATGGTCTTCGCTGAGATAGTAGGAACTGCAGATGCTGGAGAATATGAGATAACAAGCTGTAGAGCTGGATGAACACAACAGGCCAAGTAGCATCAGAGGAGCAGGAAGGCTGATGTTTCAGGCTCAGACACTTCTATAGAAATGGGGGAGGGGAAGGGGGTTCTGAAATAAATAGGGAGAGAGGGGCAGATGGATAGAAGAGAAGATGGGTGGAGAGGAGACAGACAAGTCAAAGAGGCAGGGATGGAGCCAGTAAAGGTGAATGTAGGTGGGGAGTTAGGGAGGAGATAGGTCTGTCCAGGAAGGACGGTCAGGTCGAGGGGGCAGAATGAGGTTAGTAGATAGGAAATGGGGTGGGGCTTTAGGTTGGAGGAGGGGAGAGGTGGGGGGAAGGACAGGTTAGGGAGGCGGGGACGGGTTCGGCTGGTTTTGGGATGTGATAGGGGGCGGGGAGATTTTGAATCTTGTGAAGCCCACATTGATACCATTGGGCTGCGGGATTCTCAAGCGGAATATGAGGTGCTGTTCCTGCAACCTTCGGGTGGCATCGTGGCACTGCAGGAGGCCCAGGATGGACATGTCATCTGAGGAATGAGAGGGGGAGTTGAAATGGTTTGCAACTAGGTGGTGCAAATATTTAGTGCGAACCGAGTGTAGGTGTTCTGTCAAGCGATCCCCAAGCCTCCGCTTGGTTTCCCCAATGTAGAGGAGGCCACAATGGGTACAGCAGATGCAATATACTACATTAACAGATGTGCAGGTGAACATCTGTTTGATGTGGAAAGTTTTCTTGGGGCCTGGGATAGGGGTGAGGGAGGAGGTGTGGGAGCAGGTGTAGCACTTCCTGCGGTTGCAGGGGAAAGTGCTGGGTGTGGTGGGACAGGAGTGGAGTGTGGAGTGGACAAGGGTGTCACGGAGAGAGTGGTATCTCCAGAAAGCAGATAAGGGTGGGGAGGGAAAAATGTCTTTGGAGGTGGGGTCGGATTGCAGATGGTGGAAGTGTCGGAGGGTGATGCATTAGATCTGGAGGTTGGTGGGATAGTACGTGAGGATGTGGAGGACTCTATTTTGGTTGTTATTGCGGGGACCGGGTGCAAGGGATGAGTTGCAGGAAATGCAGGAGACACGGTCGAGGGCGTTCTCGACCACTGCGGGGGGGGATGTTGCGGTCCTTGAAAAATGAGGACATCTGAGATGTACGGGAGTGGAATGCCTCATCCTGGGAGCAGATGTGGTGGAGGCGAAGGAATTGGGAATAGGGGATGGCATTTTTGCAGGAAGGTGGGTGGGAGGAAGTGTATTCTAGGTAGCTTTGGGAGTTGGTGGGCTAGAAATGGATATCGGTTTCCAGGTGGAGAGATGGAGAGGTTGCCCGCTCCCCGCTATCTACCACCAGACATTCTTCCCTTCTCACCCTTATCTGCTTTCCGGAGGGACCACTCTCTCCGCGACTCCCTTGTCCACTCCACACTCCCCTACATCCCCACAACACCTGGCACTTTTCCCTGCAACTACAGGAAGTGCAACACCTGCCCCTACACCTCACCCCCATCCCAAGCCCCAGGAAGACTTCGCACATCTGCTAATGTGGTATACTGTATCCACTGTTCCTGTTGTGACTTCCTCTATATTGGGGAAACCAAGCAGAGGCTTGGGGACGGCTTGGCAGAACACCTACGCTCGGTTCGCACTAAACAACTGCACCTCCCAGCCGTGAACTATTTCAACTCCCCCTCCCGTTCCTCAGATGACATGTCCATCCTGGGCCTCCTGCAGTGCCACAACGATGCCACCTGAAGGTTGCAAGAACAGCAGCTCATATTCCGTTTGGGAACCCTGCAACTCAATGTGGATTTCACAAGCTTCAAAATCTCCCGTCCCCCAATGTCATCCCAAAACCAGCCCAGCTCATCACCGCTTCCCTAACCTCTTCTTCCTCCCACCTCCCCCATCCTCCCACCTAAAACCCCATCCCCATCTCTGACCTACTAACCTCTTCCTGCCCCCTTGACCTGTCTGTCCTCCCTGGACTGACGTATCTCCTCCCTAACTCCCCACCTACACTCACCTTTACTGGCTCCATCCCCGCCTCTTTGACCTGTCTGTCACGTCTCCACCTATCTTCTCCTTTATCCATCTTCTATCTGCCTCCCCCTCTCTCCCTATTTATTTCAGAATCCCCTTCCGCACCCCCCCCCCCCACCCATTTCTGAAGAAGGGTCTAAGCCTGAAACATCAGCCTTCCTGCTCCTCTGATGCTGCTTGGCCTGCTGTGTTCATGTAGCTCTACACCTTGTTACCTCTGATGTTCTTTCTCTCACTGCTCTTCCTGAAGCTGCTGTATTGTACTGAGTTACTGTACCCTGCCAGATAGCCTTTGCCTTTTAGTTTTAATAAAGTAACAGATTAAATGACGGTGGAAAGCGAGAAGAGGATTCCCTTCACACTGCAGTTCTCAGGCTTGGAGATGGTTGTCTGTGAAGGAGCTGATATACGTTCAAAAAGAGAAGGTTTGGACAAAGCTCACCACAATGAAACAAAGCCTAGAAGACCATAGTCGTGTTAATCCCTCACACGAGCTATACTGAAATCACACTTACCATATCCATTCCTGCATCCTTTTCTTTGTTTCAATACTTGACGTAACCTGTTTCTGCTTCAAACACCAAATACATTCTACTATATTACAGTCCTTTGTATAAAATAATTGCATTCTTTCAAACCTGCCGAATTTTCGGGGGAGAGGGCGTTAAATCAGAGGTTCCACCCTTTGATCTCCATCGTGTCCTGCCCCCCTTCCCTGCCTAAAGAAACATGGGGTCAGCAGCATGCTCATGTATAGTGCCACAGTAACCTCCCTGCCCTTTTTTATTTTTAAATAAAATCTGCTTAACTGGGGAGGGCAGCACCTTCATGCTACAGAAGGAAGATGCAGAGAGAAAGACATTTCTGGTGCTACATTATTTCTGCAGCAACCTGTGTGGCTGGGAGCTCTCTGTGGCTGATGAAAGCAGGGAACCTGAGAATAACACACTCAGTCTGTGGAACCCAGAGGGCCTTGGCTGTTTCTGCAAACCCAGAGAATCGCAGCCACAAAGATGATGATTTCTTTATTGATGGACAAGGTGAGCAGTGCAGCTCATGCAATCTACAAATCAAATTTGGCATTCCCCTCAGGCAGGCCCTGAATGATTCATGTCCTCTCCTGCAATTGCTCACAGCAGCCCCCATCCTTAACTCCTGCTAAACTGAGTCAGGGAATAAAAGAATTGTTTAAATATGGTCAAGAATATGGCAGGGGACAAGGTAGAAGCTGGGGAAATGGTGCGTGGAGTGAGGAGAAGGTGGCGGGAGATCCCTATTGATCCCAAGTGTGGGGTCTGAGATGGCATTTGAAGGTGAGAAATGAGGCTGGCAGGGGAAATATTTGGGGGAGAGATCTAAAGAAATGGGAAGGCTGAGAATTGCGTGCAGAGCGCGGAGCCATAGGAGTCACAGGTCGAGGTATGAGGGGCAATTGTGGGGGTGTAGCTAAAATCCCAGGTTGTTGCACACCCCTTACACAAGTCAGCCATGTTCCGAGCCCAATCTTGCCATATTTGGTAGTGATCAAGAGCAGAAGGATCTTTTTCAAAGGGAGGAGAATCCTAAACCAACTCTCGGGGAGAGCACTGCTCAGAAATCCTCTATCCATTGGCAGCTCCCAGGATCTGTACCGAGGGCCCAGGGGTTAAATATACTCCTCCATGTGCTAGTGAGGTACACGACCAGGCACCACCCAACTTCACTTCCTGTGCTGCCATAGGAGGGATGTGGTTCTTTTTGTTGGCCTCAGCAGGTGCAGAGCTAAACATCAGACCAGATCTCAGCTTCCAACTAAAAAATCCATGTTTACTTATCCGATAATGATGGGGATGAGTATGACTGTCCTGTGCTCTGATACATTTCACTTTTCAGACTCATTCAGAAGAAATGATGATGTAACTGAGGGCTCAGAGTGAAGTGACTCTCTGCTATTCCATGGAACATTAACACTGACCTTTAAGGCACTCTGCGCAGTTTGTTAACAGGACCTGGGTACACGCTAGGGTCATGACATCTATATAAGATGAAAGGATAGAAGTTTTACAGGGTACGAGAGGAAAGTTTTTTTCACTCAGAGGGTGAAGGGCTTCTGGAATGCACTGCCTGGGAGGGTTGTTGAGACAGGAAATGCAACAATCTTTAAAAAAGCATTTGGATGAGCAACTGAAATGTCATATCATTAAAGGCTGTGGGCCAAATCCTTGAAAGAGGGATAATTTGGGGTGTAGTATATTTGTGACAGTACAGACTCAATAGACTGAAGGGCCTCTTCCATACTGTATGATTCTATGATTTTATGGAAGGACTTCTCACTTGTGTCACAGAGACAGGAATATCCTGTTTTTCCAGAGAATAGAAGAAAGAGGGTGGTCCGGAATACACTGCCTGAAAGGCCTGTGGAAGAAGATTCAATAATAACTTTCCAAAGTAAATTAGAATGATGGTTGAAAAAGAAAGGTTGCAGGATTTTAAGGAATAATTGGGTGGAGTGGGGAGTGGAGCAGGGTGTAGGGGTGGAGGTGGATTCTTGGGATTGATGGGAAGTCGTGGTTGGCAAGTGACGACTGGGTTGCTCATTCAGAGAGCCATCAGAAGACAATGGGCCATGAGCAGGCAGGTGGAAATAGTTTAGTTTGACGTTATCGTCGACATGGACTGGTTGGACCAAAGGGCCTGTTTCTGTGCTGTATGACTCTGTGACTCTAAATGGCAGTTTTCTGTTCTCAATTATTCTGAGCAGAAAATTCAGTCAGAGTCCTGGGGCCTACTCACTAACCAATGGATCCCAGCTGAGAGAGGGAAGGGCCGGCTGGTGCGATTGGCTCCAATGCTGGAGAATGATGCCAGGTTTATGTGAGGGATCTATTGAACATTGTCACCTGCATCAGTTAGAAGCCTGCACATTACAATCAAGAGAATCACAGCAGCAAGCAGCTCTTACAGGCAATCATGGTCTGAGGTACCTGCACAATTTACAGAATCAAGGATCAGTGAACCTCAGTTTGAATCATCCTGCAGCACCTTTATGTAGCACCTGGTCATTTTAACATGCAAGAAAGCATTGAAAGGCTCACCTCTCTCCTTTCAACTCCAGTTGATTTGCAGCATTGAGCAGAAAGGGTGGGATTGAAGAGGTCAGTCAGCTTAATAGACATTTCCTTATTTCTGTTACAGTGTGCTAGCAAATAAAACAGGGAGAAATGACACCATGTAGTGCCCAAAGATCTTCATATCATAAACCCAGGTAAAGGAACAGAATTGGAATGAGACAGTTGTGCGTTGGAATGAGTTTAGACAATGGTGTGCGTCAAACACATGATCAGCTGAAAATATCACAAACCCACCACTTAAAACCACCAGTAGAATTGATGGCCACAGACCTTTTTATAATTCATTCATGGGATGTGGACATCACTGCTAATATCAGTGTTTATTGCCTCTCCTTAGTTGTCCCTTGAGAAGATGGGGGTGAGCTTCCTTCTTGAACTGCTGCAGTCTGTGTACTGTAGGGTAGACCCACAATGCCCTTACGGAGGGAATTCCAGGATTTTGACCCAAAGACACTGAAGGAATGGCAATATATTTCCAAGTCAGAATGGTGAGTGGCTTGGAGGGTGCAGTGTATTTCCTGTATGTGTACCACTTGAGGGAATCTAGAAGGAAGTAAATAAGAATCTTTAATTTGCGAACAGTGCATACAGATCTGATTCTGAAGGCTTCTTGCCAAATATCTTACTTATTTTTCGAGGAGGTTCCAGTGAAGAACCTACAGGTGCTAATACTCCGAAGCACCTGCTGCTTTTGTCCTTCTTGGTGGGAAAGGTTTTGGGTTGTAAACATCTTCATTTAAATTCTAGGGGAAACTAATGAGGTAATATTAAAACTGACAACAATAGTTCCTTCCAACAAAGGAAGACAAAGGTCAAAGTGAGCATCAGCTCCCTAGACAATGAATCTGGGGTAGGGGGAGACAGTTATGGGGACCAAGGATATGGCAGAAGAGTTGAGTAGATATTTTTCATCAGTCTTTATGTTGTAAGATACTGCAAACTTCATAGATTATGGGGCAGAATTAAGTACCATCAATATCACTAAAGAAGTACTTGTTAGACAAACTATTGGGACAAAAGGCAGATGCGTCCTCTGGCCCTGATGGTTTGCATCCTAGAATCGTAAAACAAGTTACTACAGAGATAATGGATGGGTTGGTTGTAATTTTTCAAAAATCATTGGATTAATGTGACACTTGTATTCAAAAAGGGAGGGAGGGAAGAAGTGGGTGACTATCGACCATTTAATTGAACATCTATTATTGGAAAAATATTGGAATCAATCATTAATAAGTAATAGCAGAATATTTGCTAAATCATAATCTAATCAAGCAGAGGCAGCATGACTTCATGAATGGCAAATTGTGCCTGACGAATTTATTACAGTTTTTTGACAAAGTCTCAACCAGAGTGGATTGAGGGGAACCAGTAAATATGTTGTATTTGGGTTTTGAAACGGCATCCAACAAGGTACCTCACAAAAGGTTAAGTCAAAAGATAAGAGCCCACGGTGTTGGAGGTGGTATATTGGCATGGATAGAGAATTGGCTCATGGCCAGAAAACAGTGAGTGGGGACAAGGATTTCTTTCTCAGGTCAGTAGGATCCACAGGGACCAGTGCTGGGCCCACAACTGCTTACAGTATATTATCAATGACTTGAAGAAAGGAAGTGAATGTACTGTAAGCAAATTTGCGGACAACACAAGAACAGTTGGAAAGACACGTTGTGAAATGGATACACGCAGTTTACAGAGAGGTATTGATAGGTTAAGTAAGTGGGCAAAATGTTGGT
Organism: Stegostoma tigrinum; assembly: GCF_030684315.1. Lineage (NCBI taxonomy): Eukaryota > Metazoa > Chordata > Chondrichthyes > Orectolobiformes > Stegostomatidae > Stegostoma > Stegostoma tigrinum. The sequence goes on along the minus strand of NC_081392.1, from coordinate 21,309,571 downwards.
AAATGGAGTATAATGTGGGAAAATGTGAAGTTGTTCATTTTGGAGAGAGACCAAAAGTGTTACTTTAATGAAGAAAACTGCATAAAACTACATCACAAAGGGACTAGCGGGGACTTGTATACAAAGCACAGAAAGTTAGCATACAGGGACCACAGATAATCAGGAAGACTAATGGAATGTTTCCCCTCATTTCAAGGAAGCTGGAGTGTAAGAGTGAGGAAGTCTCATTGCAGCTGTACAAGGTGCTAGTGAGACCACATCTGGAGTACTGTGAGCAGTTTTGGTCCCCTTATTCAGGGAAAGTTATTATTTTATTGGCGGCAGTTCAGAGAAGGTTCACTAGGATGATCCCAGATATGGAGGGATTGTCTTTCAAACAAAGATTAAACAGGTTGGAATTCCAATCACTGGAGTTTAGAAGAATGAGAGGTGATTTCGTTGAAACATTAAGGATTCTTAAGGGGCTTGACAGAGTAAGTGCTGAGAGGATGTCTCCCCTCCCGGGAGAGCCTTGAACCAGATGGCATAGTCTCAGAATGAAGGGGAACCAATTTAAGACTGACTTGAGAAGGAATTTCTTCTCTTAGAGGATTGAGGGTCTTTGGAGCTCCTTGTTGCAGGGAGCTATGGGAATAGATCCTTGTGTATATTTACACCTGAGAGAAAATGATTCTTGACCGGCTGGGGAATAAAGGGCTACAAGGGAAAAGGCAGGAAAGAGAACATGAGGAGTATTGGATTGGCCATGACACTGTCAAATAGCAGGGCAGGGCTGAGGATCCGAACTATTTTTTTGTGAAGTTGCTATTGAAGGAGCCCTGGTGAGGTTCCTCGGATGTGAAAGATATTCTGGCACTCCAGGGGAATTATAGAGCATCCTGTCACTCAGACCAAGCAGGACTGTCCACCCCTCGTTCTCCTCATCCTATCTTGGCCCGTCAAGGCAGTCCTATCCTTCAACAATGTTCACTGCTTTCTCCTTTCCCCCTACACTCTCCATCTCCTCCACCTACTCCCCCACCCCTTTCTGCTCCCCTTCTCTTCCCCTGTTGCCCTTCTAAAATGTCATTGTCCTAGCTAGCAGCATGTCAAGAGCCCAATGCAGGGCCAATGTGAATGGGAGTGTAGAATAGAATCAGCCTTATAGAGCTCCTTCTCACAGGAGACAGAATAAGATTAATGGAGACTCTTAATAAATAAATCACACATAATTCCTTGAAAGGTAGGAATTAAATAATATTTTTAAAGAGATTTATTTAAGGTGTTTGAATGACTGGATGATGATGATACCTTTATGCCAGGATTAGAGATGAAAGATTAAAGATTAACTGAGCAAATGACAGTGTTGAGTGGAACAATAAATTCAAGCTTCGTAGAAAAATCATCAAGTCTGAAAAGCATGAAGAAGGCGGAAGCCAGCTTCAAGAAAGAGTAAACTGTGAAGATAGTCTGTCCACGAGGATTGGAAACCAGATTTAACCATCACATTTGATAGTCTATTATAAAAAATAATCTTCTCACAGGCTGCCCAAATCACAGAAATTTAGGATAACTGAAATATTTCAATTGTCCTGTTCACACAACTGTGTGATTTCATGCAATAATGTCTCCCTCTCAAATTTACCATGGAGCACCCAAGGTGACTCAACCTGATAACCCTTCACCTATAATGACCCTCAACATAGCCATCTCATGCTCCAGATGCCTCCTGCACTCTTTTGTAGCCACCATTACCTTCGGGAGCTTTACTTAAAACTGTGCTTCCACCCCGTGTTTCAGAGAACACAGGGACAACTATGAAAAGGAGGACAATCAATGCAGGACTGAGGGTATTGTTCATAAATGTGGATATACAAACTGAAGTAAATGAGCTTTTCTGATGAAGGGTCTAGGCCCGAAGCATCAGCTTTTGTGCTACTAAGATGCTGCTTGGCCTGTTGTGTTCATCCAGCTCTACACTTTGTAATCTATGTTAAATGAGCTCGTGGCACAGATTTGGAATTGGGGGGTACAAAGCTGTTGGTATCACAGAGATGTGGCTGTCATGGGATCAGGGCTGGGAACTAAATATCCAAGGTTACATGTCCTGTCAAAAGGATAGGCCAATGGGCAGAGGGGGCAGGATTACATTGTTAGGAAGAAATAAAATTAAGCCGATAGCAAGAAGTGATATCAAGTTGGAAGAATCTATGTGGGTAACCTTGAGGAACTGCAAAGAAAAATGGTTTCTGACGGGAGTTATGTACAAGCCTCTAAGCAGTAGTCAGGGTGTGGGGAAGCAAATAAATCAGGTGATACAAAAGGCATGTAAGAAAGGCACTATGACAACAATCATAGAAGATAGGTGAACTGGGAAAATCAGGGTGGTAGCAGATCTCAAGAAAGGAATTCATGGAATGTGTACCAGATTTTTTTTTGGAGCAGCTTATGGTAGAGTCCACTAGGGAACAGGCAATTCTGAATTTAATGATGTGTACTGAGGCAGAGTTGTAAGGGATCTTAAGGTGAAGGAGCCCTTAGGGAACAGAGACCATAATATGATAGAATTCATTCCGCATATTGAGAGGGAGAAGGTAGAATCAGATGTAACAGAATTACAACTGAGTGAAGATAACTGCGAAGACATGAGGGAGTAGCTGGCCAGAGTTGGTTGGAAGGGGAGCCTAGCAGGGAAGATGGTGGAGCATTCATGGTAAGAGTTTCTGGGAAGGCACAGCAAAAACTCATCCCAAACAGGAAGAAACATTTTTAGGGGAGAATAAGGTAACCATAGCTGACGGGAAATCAGGGACAGCATAAAAACCAAAGGAAAAATATAAAATGTGGTGAAGATTAGTGGGGTGTCAAAGAATTGGGAAGCCTTAAAAAACCTAGCAAAGGATCACTGAAAAAGCAATAAGGGGGAGAAGATAAAATATAAGGCTAAGCCAGCTAGTAATATAAAAGAAGATTGCAAGAGATTTTCTTTTGGATATAAATAGAAGGTAAGAGAGAGGCAAAAGTGGACATTGAACCATTGGAAAATGAGGCTGGAGAAGTAGTAATGGGAACAAAGAAATGGTGGAGGAACTGAATAGGTGCTTTACATCAGTTCTCATAGGGGAACTCACCAGCAACATACCAGAACTTAAAGAGAGTAAGGAGGTAGAGATGACTGTAGTGGCCATCACTAAGGAAAAGGTGCTGGGGAAGCAGAAAGGTCTGATGGTGGATAAATCACCTAGACCAGATGGACTACATCTCAGAGTTCGGAAGGAGATTGCTGAGGAGATTGTAGAGGCATTGGTAGTGATCTTTCAGGAAACATGGAAGCAGGAAGGGTCCCAGGGAACTGGAAAATTGTTAATATACCACCCCTATTTAAGAAGGGAGTTTGGCAGAAGACAGGAAATTATAGGCTGGTTAGCCTGATCTTGGTCATTGGTAAAATTTTAGAGACCACTGTTAAGAATGAGGTGTGGAGAACTTGCAAGTGATTTGGTAAACTTGGGCTCAGTCAGGCACAGCTTCATCAAGGGGTGGACATGCCTGACAAATCTGTTAGAATTCTTTCAAGAGGTAATGAGCAAGTTAAACAATGGAAACCCAGTGAAAATTATCTGTTTGGTGCCTCACAGGAGGCTGCTAAATAAGATAAGAGCCCATGGGTGTGAAACATAAGGTACTGGCATGGATAGAAGATTGACTGTCTGACAGAAAGTGGAGAGTGATGATAAAGGGGTCTTTTTCAGGATGGCAGCTGGTGACGAGGGGAGTTCCACAGGTGTCAGTGTTGGGAGCATAACTGTTTATGTTGTACATTAACGATCTGGACAAAGGAATTGAGGGAATTGTTGCTAAGTTTGTACTTGCCACAAAGTTAGGAGGAGGGTCAGGTAGTGTTTAGGAAGCAGGGAGATTGCAGAGGAACATTGACAGGCTGGGGAGAATGGTCAAAGACATGGCAGATGGAATACAATGTGGGAGGGTGTGAGGTTATGCACTATAATTTGAATTGATTTATTTAATGTCATGTGCATTCTGTTACAAAATGTAGTGAAAATGTTGTATAGTGTTGCCACTCTCTGGTGCCACTTTAAAACAGAAAAATAAACAAGAAAATAGAATATAATGGCAGAAAAATAAAGGAATAAAGAAATAAGAAAGAATAGAGGCATAAACTTTTTTTAAATAGGAAAAGGCTTTGGAAATCTGAAACACAATGGAACTTGAATTTTAGTTCAGGATTCTCAAAGTTAATAGGCAGATTCAGGTGGCAGTTAGGAAGGTAGCTGCAGTGTTAGTATTCATTTGAACAGGGCTAGAATACAAGAGGAGAGATGTACTGCTGAGGCTGAATAAGGGTCTGGTCAGACCACATTTGGGATACTGTGAGCAATTTTGGGCCCCACATCTAAGGAAGGCTGTGCTGAAGTTGGAGGGGGTCCAGAGGAGGTTTAAAAGAATAATCCCAACAATGAAGGTCTTGTTATGTACGGACTTTGGGTCGGTACTCAATGGAGTTTAGAAGGATGAGGGGGTGGTCTCATTGAAGCTTACAGAATATTGAGAGGCTGGATAGAATGGATGCGAAGCAGATGTTTCCACTGGCAAGCAGACACTAGGGCCCGAGTTCGCAACCTCAGATTAAAGGGACTGCACCTTAGAACTGAGGTGAGGAGGAATGTTGTCAGCCAAATGATACTGAATCTGTGGAATTCATTGTCGCAGAAAGCTGTGGAGGCCCAGTCATTGAATGTATTTAAGACAGAGATAGATATGTTCTAGATTAGTAAGGTGATCAAGGGTTATGCTGCAGCTGTACAAAACTCTGGTGCGGCCGCACTTGGAGTATTGCGTACAGTTCTGGTCACCGCATTATAAGAAGGATGTGGAAGCTTTGGAAAGGGTGCAGAGGAGATTTACTAGGATGTTGCCTGGTATGGAGGGAAGGTCTTATGAGGAAAGGCTGAGGGACTTGAGGCTGTTTTCGTTAGCGAGAAGAAGGTTGAGAGGTGACTTAATTGAGACTTATAACATAATCAGAGGGTTAGATAGGGTGGATAGGGAGAGCCGTTTTCCTAGGATGGTGACAGCGAGCATGAGGGGGCATAGCTTTAAATTGAGGGGTGAAAGATATAGGACAGATGTCAGAGGTAGTTTCTTTACTCAGAGAGTAGTAAGGGAATGGAACGCTTTGCCCGCAATGGTGGTAGATTCGCCAACTTCAGGTACATTTAAGTCGTCATTGGACAAGCATATGGACGTACATGGAATAGTGTAGGTTAGATGGGCTTGAGATCGGTATGACAGGTCGGCACAACATCGAGGGCCGAAGGGCCTGTACTCTGCTGTAATGTTCTATGTTCTCTGTTATTGAGAGAAGGCAGTAGAATGGGGTTGAGAAACATCTCAGCCATAATTTAGTAGTGGAGCAGACTTGATGGGCTGAATGGCTTAATTCTGCTCTTATATTTTATAGTCTTATACAAATTTATTCTGTAATATATAGAGGAAGAATACAACATACAAGAGGACTATCACATACAGAATATAATCTGTGCTTCCAATGCCTATAGCTAAAAATACAGCAAACTGAAACAGAGAGAATAACTGGCAGTTATCAGGAGTTACTGTGAATGAGATGTTTTGTTAATTGGTGGAAATAAACACCTCACTTGAGATTTTGTTAAAAGCCACTCTATTTTTGTAAAATTGTATTTATAACTAACAGCTATCAGCAATAGTTATCAGTGTGGTTTTATATAGCTTACAAAATCACTGGGTAATAACATGTAAACTGAGTGATTGATTTAATCTGCCTGCATCACCATGGTGCAGGGTTGTGACAGGCATTTTAAGCATCTCCTGTAGTCCAATTATGTGAAACTCAACCCAGGCTTTAACTAAACAGATTGTAACATCTGAGGGGTCAGGGCTGAATTTTCAAACCGATCACTGACTAGCAGAAACACGGGATCAGGACCAGAACCAACTCCCTTTGCGGTGATGTAACACTTTCCGATGTACTCCTGGACAGTTATAACCATGCGCCACGTATCTGGTGTACACCCTGATCTGTGTTCACCTGTACATCATCCCATCGGAACTATACATGTGTCCCCTGTGTGGCTGAATCTGTTTGTGAACTTAATTTACAGGAAGCTGGCACAGAGCTGCCTACTCTTTGGTTGGTGTGAGGGTCTAATCAGGAGTCTTTAAGTAAATTTGGCTTCTGCTACGAGGGCGGCCTTGCATGTGTCCCCAAGATGAGAGAAGGGTGCCCCATGTCCCAGGAGCACAGGAAGGCTGTCTAGGATCCAAAAGCATCTCGACATGTGGGGCACGGCTTGGCAGGGAATTGAGGATTCAAACACAGTGCAACGTTTACCCATTGTCTGTTTAAACAGGATAGGCTACAGAGTAAAACGTGCTGGAAAATTGGCCTGATTCAGTTTTACCCGGTATGTTTACTGGCACCATTCAGAAAGAATCAATTCTAAAGCCTCTTCAAGTCTCTGCTCTGGCTTGTGGATTAACACATTGAAAGCTTAATTCCAATGTGGATGAAGGAACAGTAGGAGGAAGGAAGAAAGCCAGTCAGTGATCACTTCCTCTGTGAAAAAGGTTCTTAGTGATATGCTGCTTTGCAAAATGTGTCAGTGCATTATTCTGAGTAAATCATCATCTTCAGTTTTCAGATGTGTAGCATTACCAAAACTGGCAGAAACAGTAAAAGGAGCCTCTGCATCAATCCGGGAGATGTTCAGATGGTGACCTTTCCAATTTGGGATAACTCGGACTGACTGTTTTATTTCCCTCATGGTACATGGCGGTTTCAGATGTTTGCCAAGAAACACAAAGCTGCCCCAACACAACGTTATGTCTCCAACCTTGCCATGTTGGGCTTCTAGGAAATGACAAGAAGTAAAGGTAGTTAATCCTGTGGAGCAGGATTCAGTGTCAGACTCTCACATCCCAAACGTCCCAACACAGAGCTTTTCAGAACGTGAGTCAGAATTCACAGCCGCAATGATGTTTCAACTTTAGCTGAATGTGGAGAACTGTGACGTGGTGTTACTTGTTAGCCTAAACCCCTCATCTAAAACACTGGGTGTCCCATTAGTTTTGGGTCTCACTCTGATAACAACTAACTTGTTGTTCATTGTTGGATTTTGTCTGTTCTGTTTACCCCAAAAGTCCCTTTGCAAAGTTTTTCTTTCACCATCAGTGAACATGACTATGTCAGCCATGGCTTATAGGGTTTCACTTCTCAGAGAGAAAGTCCTAGATTTAAACTTTGGCTGACTGTTTAATTGCAGTATTGAGAGAGCACCCACTACCAAAATTGGCTGCCTTTTGGACAAAGCATTAAATTGCAGGCCCACATGCCCTCTCTATAGCTGACCTCCCTTCAAATGTCCTGGCCAGTTCTTTAGTCAAAATCAGAAAAAGAAAATCTGGCCATGAACATGGTAACTGGCTGTGGGATCTCACTGTGCATAAGTTGGCCACTGCATTTCCTGCAAGCAAACACAGCAAAAAGATAGTTCACAGTGTGCATGACCCTGTGAAGTACTTTCATGACATTATGAATTTTCCCCAGACCTCAGATAAATTTGTCATTTTTTTAGGAAGCTCAAATGCAGCTGTCACCCAGTGCTGAGATCATTCTGTTTTCAATGTGAGTGCAAAATGAGGTGGGGAAACTGTACCTTGTTGCTTCTGTCTGTACCCTGGGGTCAACAAAATCAATTGTGGCCCCAAGACTTCCCAGTCACCAGGACAATGGGCATAGGGAGCGCGACTGTGCTCTAAGCTTCTCAACGAGGGATAAAATCCACCCTCAGTATCACACAGAACATGCCCCCTCTCTCTCCCCAGGATCCTCCCCAGGCAACAGCCCCCAAAGCAGGGAGAGACAGTCAAACTGTGGGATTGGTCGCTGTGGCAACAAGCAGGTGACCAACCTTTCCTCATCTCTATCAGTGGAATTTTTATATCTGTTATTTAAAGGCTGTGATTAAAATCTGTGAAATTACACAAGAGATAGATTTCTGTCTCAGATGCAGCAGCAGGCCCTTGGCTGCAGGGAGAATGTAAAACAGTCTGAGGTGGTGACAGGAATGGAAGCTGGAAATCTACACCAAGTCATTAAAATCTGGAGATTCAGTTCTAACAAACCCCAGTTAAGCTTTTACTTTATGTTTTCACTGTGTAAGGAAGAAGATCTCATTTATAGTCTTTCATCAGATCTGCTGGAAACAGTGTTTTATAAGCAATTAATCACCTCGAGACACAGTAAGGAATGCATCATGGTAGCCATTTTGAGAAAAACGGTTGCACCTAATTAGTAATTTGTTGCTGTTTGGGGCAGAACATTTAACAGGAAACCTCCTTGTTTTTTTTTCTGAATATCCTCCAGGCAATTTATCTCTAAAGATTGAAATGTAGAGAAGTGATTGAAAGTAAAACCATGCATTTGCAATTTTAACTCATTCCAATTGATTTTATAGCATCTTTACAACCAAGTGATTGAGTCAGATTCACCCATCCTGCAAGCTCCTGATTCTATTAAAGATTTGACAAACAAACAAGGATTACAACAAGTTCACTGATTTTATTAGAATTTCTCACTGCATTTATCAACACTGTTATCCAGTTAGGGGTCTAACCTGCTGTAAATATTTTGGGTTGTTCGCGTTCATACTATAATGTTCGCAAACACATACTCTTCAAAGAGAATTATGTTTTTTGAACACAGGCATTTTGTCTACACAAACTCCATAGTATATATACCTCCTGGGATGGCAGGGCTGATGTATGAAGAGAGGCTGGATCAGCTTGGATTGTATGACTGTATTCACTGGAGATTAGGAGAATGTTGTTGGAGGATTTCCCAGCAGCCTGTAAAATTCTAACAGGACTAGTCAGGGGAAATGCAGGAAAGATGCTCCTGGTGGCAAGATGTCCAGAAGTAAATCATTTAGGACTGAGCTGAGGAGAAATGTCTTCACCCAGAGTCAGGTGAACCTGTGGAATTCTCTGCCACAGACCGTGGTTAAAATCAAAACATTGAATGTTTTCATGAAGAAGTTAAATATCGTTCTTAGAGCTAACGGAATCAAAGATTATGGAGAGAAAGTGGGAACAAGGTACTGGTTTGGATCATCATCTGTGATCAAATTCAATGGTGGAGCTGAATGGCCCACTCTGGTTCCTATATTCCTAATTGCTCTTGTGCCCATTTCTGATAAAGTGATCAATACTCACCAAGTTTGTCTCCACTGATGTTGTATATTTTTCACTTCCGAAGTGCCCATGACCTTTCCACCATATGCCTGGATGGGGACAGCTCCACCAACACACAAGAAGCTTGACACTATCCAGGATAAAGCAGCCCACTTGATTAGCACTGCATCCACAAACATCCACTCCTTCCACCACCGACACTCAGTAGCAGAAATGTGCTCTATCTATAAGATGCACTGCAAAAAGTCACCAAAGATCCTCAGACAGCATCTTCCAAACTCATGACCACTTCCATCTTGATGGACAAAGGCAACAGATATATAGGAACCCAGAAAGTTCCCCTCCATCCACTCACCATCTTGACATGGAAAAATATTGCCATTCCTTCACCGTCACTGTCAAAATCCTCAACTTCCCTTCCCAATGGCATTGTGGGTCAACCTACATCACATGGACTACAGCAGTTCAAGAAGGCAGCTCACCCCCACCTTCTCATGGGTAACTAAGGACAGGAAATAAGTGCTGGTCAGCAAGCGACGCCCACATCTCACAAACTAATTAAGAAGTATTATGTTACGATGTTCAGTCTGCACCAGTGATACTCACCCTGCACATCTCCAACTCATGCACACTCAGGCACAGCAACATCTGGCTGTGCCCAGGCTTTCAACCAATGCCCTTGTTACTCACTTACTGACGGTCACCTTTTCAGACTAAGGAACAGGCTAAATCCCATGAATCATGTTTATTATAAAGTTAAAAATTAAGCAGCCACTGGAAGTTAGAACAGCACATTTCTTAAACTTGGAACGTAAAACTAAATGTTCTTACCTGACTGAATAACTTTGAATTAGATTAAGGATCTGAATCATAATCTTTTTGTGAAGGTTATTCATTGTACACGCTGACATATCTTCACTGCCACATCACAAGAACTGCTGAATCAGCTAAATGCAGCAGAATTTATTTCCTTGCTTGAATATGGAGCTGTCAATCTATTGTGCTGTGAGATGTCTGCTACAGAAACTGATTACTTAGATTTATAGTTTGCAGACAGCTGGCATTTGAGAGTGGTCTTTACTATGTGCTAAATTCAGGGAATATTTTCTATGCTACAACAGTGACTACACTTCAACAGTACTCAATTAGCTGTAAAATGCTTTGGGAAGTTCTGCAGTCAAAAAAGGCACTATTGAAATGCAGGTTTTTCTTTTGCAATTTGTAGTCAACAGCCAAATTTGCAAGGAGGTCAGGTGATAAGAGTTTGGAACAAGCTTGCTTCTCTTGTAGAGCAACCCCAGAGTAGTGGGGAAATTCCACAAAATAAGCCTTTCTGTGATGATGTCCTGAGGGTGTACAGAACCCCTGAAAATGTTATTAGAGTGAAAATAGTTTCTTGGTACATTTAGTAAATGTTCCCACTTTGTGTTTGGATGAAGGCACAAGAGTGTAAATGCTCGAATGAGAAATGTGAAAGTATTTTCTGTAATGTCTTATCTAAATGTTTTTCTAATGTACACATTGACAACTATGACTAAAATATATTTTTGCAAAACAAATCACAAGAGCAGAAGGAAATGAAAAATGACCTGCTCTCAGCAAAAGTTAAGACCAAGGACCTCTTAACAAGATTTATTGTTCCAATTTAAACATGCTGAATGTACAGTGACTAGCTTTAGACCCATTTGTTTATTCATTCCCACCTTTAGTCTGGTACAAGATGTGAGCATATGTTGTATTTTCCTCTCTGTTAGCAGGTGTAATTGAAGTTAGTTCAATAATAGATGTTGCAGTTGACACTGTGTTAATCTTACCCAGTGCAGTGTACAATATCTCTCAACGTGGAACATCTATTCCAAACCCCACCTCAAGATTCAGTACGTGAAAGAAGTTGGATTTGTGATTTATTACACCTTCCTCCTTTCCAGCAGATGCATCTCAGACAAGCTGGTTCCCCCAGCTCGACACCAGCTTCTGAAGGAGATGGCGAAACGGGTAACCTTTGGCCTGATGTTGCCAGCAGAGCCTGCATTCCATGGATGAAGAAAGTAAAAGCACATTAAGCCTTCATTTGTTGAAAGGTTTTAAATTTGTACCAGAGAGAGAGCTTCTTGCAGACTGTTTGGAGTGCATTGAAGACTTAAAAGTTGTGGTAAGTGTCAGGCTCCATCCAGAGGTCTGATGGATCTCTGAGGCAGGAGAAGGGAAGGCATCTCAGGTTATGATGGGAATGCCTGGACAACAGAATATTTCCAAACACGATAACAGTGGTAATCCAATAATGTTTCATTGGCTGTGATCATATCGATTATAAACAATTTTTAGCATGTGACATAAGCAAGTTCTATATTAATAATGTCAATTAAGCATTAAGTGAAATGTTTAAAATTTAACTGTAATTTATTAAGCCCAATTATTATTGGGTGTGGAGGAGATGGTGGTTGGATGGAAAATTGGAAACCCTTAGATACCTTTCTCCCAGACCCAAATGAACTTATGTTTTAGAAGGAAATAATTTAACTGGGCTTTCTTCACTTATCAAGGAGTGAATTTATTAATCACTAGACATGAGATGAAATACAAATAATGCAAAAACGTACAGATTAAAAATACGAGGTAGGTCCAAAAAGATCAAAATTAAAGAGGGGTTATACAGCTCAGTCTCTGAATCGTTTATGCCAGTTGCATGTTATAGTATATGTCACCAGTAGCATTGACTGCAGTAGCTGAACAGACATTTTCAGAAATCCCAGATCTCCCATTGTGTTTCAGTGCTGAGGAAGGGTGGGAAGGATCGGGGTTCATGGGGGCTGGGGGATGCTGGGGGAATTAGAAATATTGTCAAAATGAGAGCAGAATGTTCAGAGGAATAGAATGGGAACTGTCAATTTTGAAATGACCACAGCCAATAAGAGGTATACTGAAGGGGTTAAAGGGTGAACCTAGCTCTGACACATGCTCTGGGTTTGCTGACAGGTTTGGGATAATTTGGGAATTAACATGATACTTTGGTATAGAGCTGGAAATTTAATAAAGTTTCTGTAAAAGCTGCACCTCCACTGAAATCGGGGTCATCTAGGGATCACAGGATGAAATTGTTTTGCAATTGTTCTGTTCTAATCTTTTAAAAAAGCCTCTAAAAGGGAATGGAGTCATTGTAAAGAAATATTGAACATGGATTGCTGGTTCAGTTCATATAGACATGATGTCATGCAGAAGAGAGAATTCACCTCCCTTATTTATACAAACCCTATTCGGTTACAGTTGCTGAGTAATTGTTATATATTAATAGCTTAAGAATGGTAGCTATATTGGTATTCACTAATAGTGTGTAATCATTGTTTTTGTAGCAAAACAAAATAATAGCATCAGGTTAACTTGTTCTGACCAGACCCTGGGTGAGATTCTCCACTTTGTTTTCGTTCTGGATAGGATACTCCAAGCCCCCAGGTGAGGAGGGTTGGATTCGCTCCTCCTCTTTATTCACCCATGTCCTTGAAAGGTTGCAGTAAGGTTAATTTGAAAAGGTCCCTTCCCTTGTAAATACCTTTCCCCCAGACCCAAATGAACTTAGATTTTAAAAGGAATCAATTGAACCAGGCTTTCTTCAATGATCAAAGTGTGAACTTATTAATTACTACACGAAAGATGAAATACTCCAAAAAGATAAAAATTAAAGATGATTTAAACAGATCAGGCTCTGAATTGTTCATGCTAGATGAATGTTATAGTATGTTACCAGTAGGATTGACTTCAATAGTTGAACAGTCTGTTTCATGGCCCTTAGTTTTGCAAGTTGAAATTCAGTTGTTCTGATTCCTTTTGACTGTGATTGCATTCTATCATTACAGTGTGATAGAGTTCTTCTGTTGCCTTGTTTCCTTTCATCCTTTCATTAATGAGCTGACACCTAGCACTCCAAGTCAGAGTCTATTTACTTACACACAGAGATGACTAGGAGATCTTCTTTGATGGTGACCTTCACAGCACAGTAATGCTGGATTATATGAGGAAGTTCAGTTCCACTAGCACCCTCCAGCAGAGTTGAAACAGGCTTTTCAACCTCTGTCCTTGTGTATTCTGTAAAGATAAAAGCATAAAATGTGTCTGCAGTTTGGGACATAATCCGCAGGGAATGGCTTGATGTGAAGCAGAGGTTGGTCAGACCCTCATTCTCTTTATAGTCACAAAAGATCATAATCCAGTCAGTTCTGACTTGCCTCTCTGCCTCCATTAATCTCTCTCTCTGTCTTTCTATCTCTCTCTCTCTTTCTCTCTCTCTCTCTCTCTCTCTCTTTAGTCAACCACTTAATTTACATCCACACTTAGTTTTGGCTGTATCAGCCATCTTAGAAAAAGCACACTTTGGAATGTGAAGGTAAAAAAAAGTCTGCAGTACTTTGAAGTTCTGACTCATGGCTATGACATTTTTAGTGTGCATAATATTTGGCAGTAACATCAATAGTAACATTAAAATACGGGAACAGTGGTCGAAGTAAATGTTGCAATATTGTCACAAAGAGGATGGTCAAATGAAAGGAAATCCCTGATAATCACTTTATAAGCAACAAGTAACAAATTATTTATCTAACTCTAACAGTGAACAAATTAACAGAACTACTAATAAGTCAAAGAATTCCCCCTCAACTGTTAACTATTACCAAATAAAACAAAATTTGAATGGCATACTGTTCCAGTAAATACAAGTCTCACCTGTATAAACCAATGTAATAAGAAAAAAAAATAAACTTTGTTTCTCAAAATTGCAGCCAAGTGTTCTGGAATGTTCTTTGCCTTCTCTGCTGTTTTCCATTCAGGAACACCTTTCTTAGTCAAACTCTTGTGTCAGGAATATTAGCTAAGAATGCTGTAAGGTAAGACAAAGTTCAACCACATCCTTATGTAATCCCAGCCAATGGAAATGCTTTTGTATCTTGGCCTGAGCCCAACTCACTGCTCGATGACCTCCTGCAGGTAATTTGTGTGCTATCCGCAATACTTCCTCTCTGTATTCTATCAGCAACACAACCTGGTGAACATCTGCCCATTTTATCCTTAAGGTAATAACATGCTGGAATACACCCTTTTCCAAGCAGGCTTTATGATAGAATCTTTTGTTGTCTCATCTTTTTGTTGTAACTCTGTTAGAATTTCAGAACTAAAGACCTCTGCCTGATCCTCTACCTGCTTAGGTTTTTCCTTTTCCATCTCATCAAACAGGGTATCAGCAAACTGGACCAAAAACTCCCTCTCTGATGAAGGGTCTAGGCCTGAAACGTCAGCTTTTGTGCTCCTGAGATGCTGCTTGGCCTGCTGTGTTCATCCAGCCTCACATTTTATTATCTCCTTCGTCTTTCTCTTTGGTTTTCCCTTCTTGCTTTAAGTTACGACTATGGGATCTTGTCACCACACAGTCCAGAAACATTCCAGGGTATTTTCCTTTTAACTCCAGCAGAATAATCTTTCTAGGATCCTCATATGTCTTTTCAATCCTTAATACTCTCACCCATCTATTGAAGTTATTATGTTTAGTTCTTTCAAAGTTGATATAAGCCTGAGCTGGATCCTTTCTTACATTTCTGAACTGTTACCTATATGGTCCTGGTACCACTTTGTAGGCACTCAAAATAGCCTGTTTTATGTCTTCATATTCCCCTGACACCTCCTCTGACAGCGCTGCTAACACCTCACTGGCCCTGACTACCAACTTGGTCTGAACTAACATTAACCACACAGTCTGTGACCAGTTCATCTGCTTAGCCAATTTCTGAAAGGAAAGGAAAAAGCCTTCTACATCTTTATCATTGACTTTTGGTAATGTTTGGACATATTTGCATGTATCCCTACCAGGCCTTTGGTTATGATGGGTCTGCTCATTATCACTCTCCTCCTCACTAAGCCTACCTTGTACCTTCATTTCCATCATTTTAAGTTGGCTATCCTGTTTAATTTGCAACTTCTGAAGTTCAAACTCTCTCAGCTTCTCTTTTTGTCTTCCCTCTGCTTATAACTATAAATCAAGCGATTCCATTTGCAGTTCAAGCTGCATCATCTGTAATTGAATTCTAGCCATTTCCAAAGATTCTGATGGTATTTCCAGAAAATTTACACATCAAGCTATTGCTGTAATTACCCCTTTTCTCACAGACAGAAGCTACCCCATCTCCAGCCTGTTTACCAGTTCCTGGAGCTTTTTCTTGCTCACGTTTTGTAAAACCCCCAAAGTCACTTCTTTCATCTCTGGCAAACTCTTGGTGACTGAAAAAGCTATTACCTCACTTTTGATTTAACCAACAATAAACAGTCAAAAATAAACAGATTTTCACTTCTCACATAAGTTTTATTTAAAGATTCAGGACAATAATCCCCAAGCCTGTTTGAATCTGCAGGAACTTTTGCACCCCAAATCTGTTCAAATCTGTCCAAATTCATTCAGATCCACCTAGATCCAATCTGATCTCATATATGAACCAGCCAGATCACGGACTGGAATCTGTAACAGACGGGAGATTAAATGAAAGAAACCCCTGATACTCATTCAATAAGCAACAACTAACAATTTATTTATCTAACTGTGACAGTGAACAAATTAACAGAACTACTAATGAACTGAACAATTCCCCTCTTCGGCACTAATTATTCCTGAATAAAACAAAATTCTAATGACATTCTTTTCTAATAAATAGAAGTCCCACTTTCTTAAACTAAAGTAATAAGAAAACAATAAATTAAGATGTAATGTCTTGAAATTACAGCCGGGATAGGTCTTCTGGAATGTTCTTTGCCTTCTCCACTGTTTTCCATTCCATAATGTCTTTCTCTGGCGAATTCTTACTTCAAGAATATTAGTTAAGAGGTCTGTCGAACCATTATTTAGATGGTGTTTTGACTGAGAGCTTAGAGATTTATGTGTGAGCCAGAGAATTTCTCTTCAACGATCAATTTGCTCTCATCCTGATTTTCAAATGCCCTCTTCTTTTATACCTTGGATGACCTTTAAATTTCTTAGATAAGATTGGTTCTAGGCTGTCAATATCATCAGAGTTAAATTTAATTGGGTTTCAGTATCTAGGACCTGGTTTAAATTAATTTGCCAAATTCAAAGACCTGTTGTCTTGGTAAAAATGCTGCTTTGCCTGATAACAGTATCACCTTTCGATATAATGCTTCAATTTCAAAAACTCTTGATGCATTTGCTGCTTCTTGCAGACAGTTCTTTTAAATCTATAAACCTTGAAAAAAATCATCTCTTAGAGGGACTATGCACTCTTACCCCTAACATTTCACAAAGTAATCCTAATGTCCTTCCTTCCAATTCACAAATCCCGCATCCAACGTCGTAACAATATTACTAAATGAAGTAGCAGTTGAAGTAATAGCACAGTTTCAGTAGGAAATGTGATTTACAGTCTATAGTGCTGCAGCACAGAGGCAGGCCCTTCAGCCCAAACTGGTCCACACCAACCAAACTGTCCACCTACACTAACCCCATTTCCCTGCACTTAGCCCATATCCTTCCAAACCTTTCCTGTAGAGCATAGAAAAGTACAGCGCAGTGCAGGCCCTTCGGCCCACGATGTTGTGCCGTGGAATAATCCTAATCCAAAAATAAAATAACCTAACCTACGTTCCCCTCAATTCACTGCTGTCCATGTGCATGTCCAGCAGTTGCTTAAATGTCACTAATGACTCCGCTTCTACGACTACTACAGGCAAACTATTCCATGCGCTCACAACTCTCTGGGTGAAGAACCTACAGTGTATTTTTCTATCAGTGTATTTTTTCAAAAGCCTTCTAAATGTTGTTGATGTACCCGTCTCAACCACTTCCGCCAGCAGCTCATTCCATGTGCTACCACCCTCTGTGTAACAAAGTTGCCCCTCAGGTTCCCATGTATTCTTTCCCCTCTTACCTTAAACTGATGCCCTCTAGTCCTCAATTCTCCAGCCCTGGGAAATAAACTGAGTGCTTTCACCCTTTCCCTGCCTCTCATTATCTTATACACAGCTATAAGAACCCCCCGCCGCCTCAGACTCCTACGCTGTAAAGGGAAAGTCCTAGCTTGTCCAACCTCTCCCTGTAACTCAGCCAATTTGAATTTAATTTATTACATTTGGACAATCAGATTTAAAAATAAAAATGTAGGAATAGATTTTTTATTTGATTCAGTGAGAGCAATAAAAGTTGTTGTCTGTTAACCTCGGTAATATAATATTTACAGAATAAAACATAATAAATACAGCCTCCATCACTTTCCACATAATTTCAGACATTAAACAGTGCTGCTGCCTAAATAGCGATCACTTTTATTAAACTGACTCTAAATTCACCTTTATCTCACTCTGACAAGTGTAGTCATGTCAATCACATCATTAAACAACTAGGAATCGACAACATCATTACTGTTTGAGAAAAAGCTGTCAATCAAAGACAGTCTGAGAGGACGTTATGTTCTCTGTGCAATGATATTCTACTCAAGGAGGAGCTAAGTAATTTTCACTCCTTTATGCTAATGTGCATTGTGGCCTTTGTCTATTTATTTATTTGATTCAAAGGGAATGAAATTGATATTTTGTTCCTTGATCACCATTATTTTGCTAGTTAATGTTTAATACCTTTTTAACACAAGGCTGGAGGACCAACAAGTGAGGAATAGAAACATAGTACAAATAGGGTAGGGTAGATCAGCGACCAATGTCTATAGTGCACAATTCCACAGCCATCAAAAAAGCTTGGGGAGAAGATTGATAAATCAAATGATGTTAATGTTTTAGTGATGCCAAAATTGGACTTCCAAAGTGATAGGCATAAGAATACCTGTCACTAGGCCAAACACCGTCGTCCAGTTCAGATCGTTGGAATGCATGTCAGGAAAGGCAAATGATCATGGTTGCATAAGATTGGAGCTAAATACATAGCTCTGCTTTGTTTAACATTGCAGGCTGGAACTTTGGAAATAAAGTTTCTCAAGAGATGTAATGGATTGAGTTGGGGTAATGGCAGACTGAATGTCAACTATCAGATTCTTTCCCAGAGGCTGAGGGGTGACCTCACAGAGCTTTATAAAATCATGAGGGTCATGGATAGGGTGAATAGACAAGGTCTTTTCCTCAGGGTAGGGGAGTCTGAGCCTAGAGGGCATAGGTTTAAGGTTTAAGATTTAGAAAGGGACCCGAAGGGCAACCTTTTCACAAAGAGAGTGGTGCCTGTATGGAATCAGCTGCCAGAGGAAGTCGTGGAGGTCGATTCATTTGCAACATTTAAAAGACATCTGATAAGCATATGAATAGGAAGGCTTTAGAGGAATAGGCCAAATGCTGGCAAATAGGACTTTAGGTCAGATTTGGATGTCTGGCTGGACTGAAGGGTCTGTTTCTGTGCTGTATGACTGTATGACTCCATGACAGTTTAGATGAGGAAGGCCTATTTGCTCAATCACTGTGAGGGATCCCAAAAACCACCTGTGAGAAGAAGCCAGGGTTTTCTCAGTGGAATGAATAGATTGATTCTAGAATCACTATTACAAATGTTTTTTATGCAATGGGGGATATTATAGACCGTCACTGCTCAGTTATTGTAATAAGTTCAGTTTCTGTAACTCAAGAAAAGTGAAGAGTTTAGTTTGTGATCCCTGTGTTCTCCTGAAAAATATGTAAAAGAATGTTTGTGGATATAATAAAACCTATAAAACAGCCTAGGCCTTTGGCATTAATTTTTGAATTGACACTCTATTCCTATTTCCCTTATTCTAACTGTATTACTTTCTCTCCCCAAGAGTCATTAAATATTAATTACTTCTGATTAGACCTTGACCATAAGGTTGAACAATTGTTTTTACATGTCTGAGCCCCTGAAGTACAATCTGTGTCCAGATTGGTGAGGCAAAGTCTCTGAAAAATATAAAGCTGCCATGTATCAAAGCCAATGTTTATCCCAAATGGGTATAACTCACAGCACAAAGTTGTAAAGTGTGGAAAGTTTGTTTACTGTAAAATCTAGCTCAGAACTACAGGAAAAGTAGATGCTCCTCAGAATGGCACATCTTCTAGGAAAAGAGGGGCAATATAAAGTGACCTGGAGCAAAAGGCAATGAATTCACATGGTCCTACTTCCTGTGTTCCGACTGCTGCTGTTAAACTTTCACACTTTGGAGACTCGACAAAGTTTAATTTAGATTCTGTCTGCCTCAAAAATGTATAAGGAACTCTGGGTAAGTATAAAGACATCAGTTGGCCCATGTTTGGCCAAATATTACGCAGCTGGAGTGTCTCTGAATAATGGTTAAAATTACTGGTTCATCCTTCAATTTCAAAATGTTTAGTGCTGTGGCTGGCTGGTACTGTGAGGTGATACTAATGTGACAGTTAACTGTCAATCATTGGTCCATTCTCAATGGCAGCACCTGTACCATTTAGAGTGTACTTACCAACCAATTAGAACTGTCAACTCATGGAATGTAAACGCTGTTTTTTTCTTTTGAATAGGTATTCTTGCAAAATATTCTGATGAGTACAGAGTGTAAAGCTTCAAGGAAACGTATTTTTTTCTGCAATTCTGAACTGTCAGATAACTGGAGAAAGAATTTAATAGGAGATTAGGAGAAAAGTTACATATGTAGTGAATAGGTGGGAGAAATTCTTGACTATAAATATATTCCCAGCATTTTCCAATGAAAGTCATACCTGTAGCAGCTAGAAATCTAGAATCCTCTTCTGCAAAAGCCCATGGATACTGAGGGAATTAAAGTTTTACAGATTGAGTGTGAGAAATCTTTTTGTAAGGATATTTGGGAATATGAAGTAAAGGTGAGTAAATGGGTGGAAGCCATGAGCTAATTGCTTGCAAAGTAGTCTCAGCAGCCTGAGGAGCCTCTTCTCTTTCTAAAGTGTTCCCAGTGCAAGACAGAGAACTTGAAGATAAAACAGAGGAGAAAAGCAATTCAAAAGTTAAGAGATTGCTTGAAAGTTAACGAGAAAAAGTACAAAGGCAAGAATTCTCAGCTGATCTCATTCAACATGGAACTGGGAAAAAAACACTAAGTTTTAATTATGTAAATGAATAACTGCCAATGTTCCTGACATCACAGCTTTTATAACTTTCACTGTCTTTGTTCAGTTTCAAGCAATTGGCTGAATATATTTGAATTAATTTGCGTTTTTTGCAAAAGACAATGAATAACTATTTAAAATATCTCTCAAGTGTCTCATGAGAAGGAGCATTTATTGAAGAATCTTATGGCAATTACAATATTACAACTGTGAAAAGAATACTTCAAAAACATACTTCATCAGCTGTGAAGCACTTTAAGAAATCCGGTGAACACGAAAAGGGCTCTGAAAAATGCAAGTTTTTTTTATCACAAAGCTTACTGAAGAACAACATTGAGTGTGGTGTACCAAGATGTAGAGCTGAATGAACACAGCAGGCCAAGCGGCATCAGAGGAGCAGGAAGGCTGACGTTACAGTATACCACATTAGCAGATGTGCAGGTGAACATGTGCAGGTATACTGTACCCTCTGTACCCGTTGTGGCCTTCTCTACATCGGGGAAACCAAGCAGAGGCTTGGGGACCACTTTGCAGAACACCTACACTCAGTTCGCACTAAACAACTGCACCTCCTAGTCACGAACCATTTCGACTACCCCTCCCATTCCTCAGATGACATATCCATCCTGGGCCTCCTACAGTGCCACAACGATGCCTCCTGAAGGTTGCAGGAACAGCAACTCATATTCCGCTTGGGAACCCTGCAGCTCAATGGTATCAATGTGGACTTCACAAGCTTCAATAATCTCCCCTCTCCCTACTGTATCCCAAAACCAGCCCAGCTCGTCCCCGCCTCCCTAACCTGTCCTTCCTCCCACCTCTACCCTCCTCCCACCTAAAGCCCCACCCCCATCTCCTACCCACTAACCTCATTCTGCCCCCTCGACCTGTCTGTTCTCCTTGTACTGACCTATCTCCTCCCTGACTCTCGACCTACACTCACCTTTACTGGCTCCATCCCTGCCTCTTTGACCTGTCTGTCACCTCTCCGCCTATCTTCTCCTCTAATCATCTTCTACCTGCCTCCCCCTCTCTTCCTATTTATTTCAGAATCCCCTTTTCCTCCCCTATTTCTGAAGAAGGATCTAGGTCCGAAACATCAGCCTTCCTGCTCCTCTGATGCTGCTTGGCCTGCTGTGTTCATCCAGCTCTACACCTTGTTATCTCAGATTCTTCAGCATCTGCAATTCCTAGTATCATTGAATGTTGTGTGATTGAGAGGTCTGAGCTGAGAGTGTGGGACAGGGGATGGCATTGGGTCTGAGCTGAGGGTGTGGGATAGGGGATGGCGCTGGATCTGAGCTGAGGGTGTGGTATAGGGAATGGCGCTGGATCTGAGCTGAGAGTGTGTGATAGGGGATGGCGTTTGGTCTGAGCTGAGGGTGTGGGATAGGGGATGGCATTGGGTCTGAGCTGAGGGTGTGGGAAAGGGGATGGCATTGGGTCTGAGCTGAGGGTGTGAAATAGGGAAATGGGATTGGTTCTGAGCTGAGCTATGGGACTGGGATTGGATTGGAATATAGGGCTGGGCTGCTGGGTACAGGGCTCAGTGGCTGGGGTCGTGGCTGAGGTCAGGTGTTGGGGGTTAGGGGTCAGGAGCCAAGGATTAGGGGCTGGGATCAGTGGCTGGGGGTCAGAAGCTGGTATAAAGAGTGGGGGTAAGGCACTGGGATCAGTGGCCAAGGGGTAGGGGCTGAACGATAGGAGGTGAGGGCAGGAACTGGCCAGTGTTCTTGAGTTGATTAGATTCTGCTGCTCTAAGCTTAGTCAAATGCTGTTCCCCACTCACTGCTCCCTATGCTCACTGACCTATGCTGACTCCTAGTTCATCATTCTTTCAATTTAAACATTTATTTTTTGATTACAAAACTGTCCAGTTCCTCATCTCCTGGGCTCAGTATAACTTATCCAAGCCATACAACTCTTGCAGATATCTGCACTCTCCTAATTCTGGCCTGTTGTGCATCTCTGACTTTAATCATTCAATGTTCCTGCCTGCAACTGCCTGGGGCCCAAGCTCTGGAATGCGGTTCCTAAACCTCTACCACTTGCAACTACTTTAAGGTGCTCCTTCAAAGCCACTCCTTTGATCATTTGCCCAACTATCTCCTGACAAATTGCAAGGTTAAATTTTGTTTGACAACTCTCCTATGAAGTGACTTGGGATCTTTCACTCTGCTATAGGCGCTATATAAATGCAAGCTAATGTTGGCAAATGTTCAGAAACGGAAAGCACATCAAAGTGATTTCACAGTTTAATGTTGAGAAAACTGGCTCAAGACCAACAGTCTATATATTCAGACAGTCACAAGCTCAATAAAAGCAGAAATGAAGATGAGTTGGAATAACTTAAAGACGTGGGTTTTTAAAACTTGAGGTTGTAGAATGAAAGTGTATTTCCTTAATTAGCAAAACATTTGAGAGAACCTCTATTGAGTGTCGGGGAGGCCTGTTTAAAAGGCCCATTGGAACATTATAGGACTTTGTCCCTTTGTTCTAATGAAGAATATAAGGGTTTCCGGCCTCCAACTGAAATCCCCCAATTGCTTCCCTAACACTCTGAATAGCCCATCCATGCCAATTCCATGCCAAGGGATCTTGGCCAAAAGCAGGCATGTAGGACTAGTTTAGTTTGGGAACATGGTTGGAATGGACTGGTTGAATCGACATACAGTTGAGCATGTCCTTTATACCCTATAACATATCTGTTTCCGTGACTCTGTGACTCTATGTCTCTACGAGAGGAGGCCCCGAGATACAGAAATGGCCCAGAAATGCTGGGCTGATCACTCCAAACCAGCTCCACTCAACAGGAACTATCACTAGATCACTGACGTGCTCAGGCTGTGTGGGCCACATCCAGTCTAGTGAGATGAGGGTAGGGCCCTGGAGCAGGGCACTGAGTGGGTCTGCAGCTCGAGACGGAGCTAGGCTAAATGGACCCACCTGTAAGTTGCTGCCTGTCTGCCTGGTCCAATGTGAAATGTGACTGATGCTTGTGTGGAGCTGCTTACTGAGGCACATGGAATTCTGAGTAAAATGTCAAACTGGCTGCATGATTCATTGAGATGAAAAGAAGGCTGGTGAAGAAATGAAACCATTGTTGGGGTTATGTTACTTTCAATTATGATGGATTGTGAGGTGTGGCAGACAGAGCCTTGATCTGTGTGCAGTCTTTACTCAGTTCGACCTGGGAAAGTTTGATGTTGACACCAGGAGTGAAAAGCATTAAATTTTCCATTCATCTCCCATCAAGGAGAATAGAAAACTATTCAGTGAACACATAAAAACCCTGTAATTTTAATTTAATGTATAATTTCCTCGTCATAAAATATAGAAGCCTCAACTGTAAAGCTGTACAGAATCACACTGTGCTCTGACACTGCTAGTCTATTGCACAACTGACACAACTCAATAGTTCAATTTGCTTGAATCTTGTTCCATCTGTGAGATGTATGTTCCAGCATTCTGTTTTCAGGGATGTTTCTCTAACCTTCTATGCTTGAATTACTGTCTTTGAGGAGATCCTTATCACCATTCTCTTTCAACACTCCTGCATCTGAGCATGTCCCTTCTACCCAATCACATATCTGCGTCTGGAGACGGTCCTCAATTCCCCTCTGCTTGGTCCCGTTCACACTCACTTCTTGGGGTGGTCCCTCTGACCCCTGTCTCACATTCCTGTATCTGGGTGATCTCTCTAAACCTCTCTCTCACACCTGTATAGGTGGTGATCCTTCTAACTCCTCTTTCACAATCCTTGTATCATCCCTTTGGCCCCTCAGTTTAAAATTCAAACTGGAATAATAATAAAAAACTAGTTTGACAATAACCATGTAACGGGTGTTAATTGTTATAAAAACACATCTGGCTTACTCATGTCCATTAAGGAAGGAAATCTGCCATCCTTACCAGGTCTGGCCTACATGTGACTCCATACTCACAGCAACGTGAGTGACTCTGAGCTAAATGCTTGGCAATTACGGATGGCCAATAATTGCTGGCCTAGCTAGTAATGCCCACATTCTATGAATGAATAAAAATAGCTTCACCCGACCTGTAGAAACAGACTGAAGGATAATTATTGTGTTTCCTTCTGGGTACAGCTTCAATATCAGACATAGCCACATGTAAGGAGTAGTGGACGGGGTAAACTAATAAAAGGGGATCCTGTAACAGTGAGTCACAGATTTACATAAATCCACGGAGACCTGTGAATTACCAGATTGTGAGGCACAGTGCGAAGTGGATCAGGAAGAGATATACTCAGCAATGAGTTTGATTCAATGAGGATAGAGAGAGCAAAAATGATGTGTGTGATTGTATATGGAATTGAAATGCGACTTTGAAAAGGTAACATGGAGTGAAAGGGAAGGCTGTAATGGTGAGACAGTAGAGAAAGTAAGAGACTAGACTTTTCCTGCATTCTGAACAAGAGTTGGAGATGTTTTATGGTGACGTAAGGCTAGGTACAATAGTGGCCAAATAGTCTTCTCTTGTTTGATGTGTGAGATGATTATTACCAATGGGAATGCAAATATTACCTGATCTGATGGCTGGTGAGATTCTGAAGGTGATTTGTGTGTATTCATGAGGGTATCGTTGGCTAAGCAGCATTTATCGCCAACAGGCAGTTAAAAGTCAACCATATTCTTGTGGGTCTGGAGTCACGTGGAGGCCAGGCCAGGTGAGGATAGCAATTTCCTTCCCTAAAGGACATTTGTGAACCAGATGGGTTTTTCCAACAATCTCGGCAATAGATTCACAGCCATCATTAGGCTCTTAATTCCAGATATTTATTGAATTCAAATTCCACCATCTACTGTGGCAGGATTCGAACCCAGGACCCAAGGTCATTATTTGGGTCTCTGGATTAAGAGTCCAGCAATAGTAAAACTAGGCCACTGTTCTCTTTGAGAATGTTATTCTTTGGTCTATAAACCATCAGTACTTTCTGCTCAACAAGAGAATACATATTTCACCTGGCAATAAATCAGAGTTGACATTATGGGTCCAGTGACCCTTTCTCAGGAGTATCTGAAGAAGGATCACTGAACCTGAAATGTTAACTCTGATTTCTCTTCACAGATGCTGTCAGACCTGCTGAGCTTTTCTAGCAATTTCTGTTGTTGTTCCTGATATTGGACATCCGCAGTTCTTTTGGTTTTTATTTAACATTTAACTTGGGCCTGCACTGCTCTGTATGGAGCAGCTCAGCATCATTCCACCATTAGCTGTGACAGCCAGTGCTTGGCCTATTGTTTCTTCCTGAAACTAGTGAGCCTCCCTGGTTCCTTCAATTACCTCCAACCCTCACACTAATTTTAATCCTGCCAAAACACCCTGGTTCAAAACAAAAATGAAGTTTTTAAAAAAAACCGCAAAAAACTGTGGATGCTGACAATCTGAAACAAAATCAGAAATTGCTGGAATAACACAGGTCATGCAGCATTTGTGGAGAGAAAGTAAAGTTAACATTTTGAGGCCAGTGGCACTTCTTCAGAACTGAAATAACTCCTACTTTGTCTCATCCTGTCATTGAATCACCCCCGCCCAAACTTTTTCCCAGGGCGGAAATGACTATTACAAGGCAGCACAATTTTAAGGTGATTGGAGGAAGGTAGAGGGGCGATGTTAGAGTTAGGTTTGTTACACAGAGAGTGGTGGGCGCATGGAATGTGCTGCCAGCAGAGTCAGTGTAGTCAGATACGTTAGGGACATTCAAGCGACTCTTGGATAGGTGCATGGAGGATAGTAAAATGTAGGATATGCAGGGTAGTTTGATCTTAGAGTAGGATAATAGGTTCGCACAACATTGTGGGCCAAAGGGCCTGTACTGTTCTATGTTCTATGTTCTTTTAAATCACAAAAGAATTATTTCAGAGCAAATGAATATTGGATCCTATGCCTTTGTTAGATTAGACTAGATTTCCTACAGTGTGGAAACAGGCCCTTCGGCCCAACAAGTCCACACAGCCCCTTGAAGTATCCCACCCAGACCCATTCCCCTATAAAACACATACCCCTGAACACAATGGGCAATTTAGCATGGCCAATCCACTTAGCCTGCACATCTTTGGACTGTGGGAGGAAACCGGAGCACCTGGAGGAAACCCACACAGACACAGGGAGAATGTGCGAAACTCCACACAGTCGCCTGAGTATGGAATTGAACCCAAGCCCCTGGCGCTGTGAGGCTGCAGTGCTAACCACTGAGCCACCGTGCCGCCCTGTTCTGCATTGTAGACTCTGCAACACACCATATTGACATGCAATCCGTCCTATAACACAGCTATTCTATCAGCCTGCACCTGTATATCGGCCGAGATGAGTTAAAGGTGATAAAACCTTTGCAAATCATCTCAACTTCAATTTCAGATCTTTCAAATTCTTAATCTGAGTGCAATGTTCTTTCTTTGGCAATTAATTAAAGCATTGCTCATGATTCAAAGGTAATGTTTAATTTTATTCCTGCATGAAATCAGTGTGCTATGTGAACGGTGGTGCATAGTTTATAATCCTGTACCAAGTCAATAAGGAAATCCACTCTTTGTTTAGACATGTACCAAGATCTGCATCATGCTGGATTTCTGATAATGGGAACTGCAGATGCTGGAGAATCCAGTATAACAAAGTGTGAAGCTGGATGAACACAGCAGGCCAAGCAGCATCTCAGGAGCACAAAAGCTGACGTTTCGGGCCTAGACCCTTCATCAGAGAGGGGGATGGGGTGAGGGTTCTGGGATAAATAGGGAGAGAGGGGGAGGCGGACCGAAGATGGAGAGAAAAGAAGATAGGTGGAGAGGAGAGTATAGGTGGGGAGGTAGGGATGCGATAGGTCAGTCCGGGGAAGATGGACAGATCAAGGAGGTGGGATGAGGTAGGAGGTAGGAAATGGAGGTGCGGCTTGGGGTGGGAGGAAGGGATAGGTGAGAGGAAGAACAGGTTAGGGAGGCAGAGACAGGCTGGGCTGGTTGTGTGGTGCAGTGGGGGGAGGGGACGAACTGGGCTGGTTTTGGGATGCGGTGGGGGAAGGGGAGATTTCGAAGCTGGTGAAGTCCACATTGATACCATTGGGCCGCAGGGTTCCCAAGTGGAATATGAGTTGCTGTTCCTGCAACCTTCGGGTGGCATCATTGTGGCACTGCAGGAGGCCCATGATGGACATGTCATCTAAAGAATGGGAGGGGGAGTTGAAATGGTTTGCGACTGGGAGTTGCAGTTGTTTATTGCGAACCAAGCGGAGGTGTTCTGCAAAGCGGTCCCCAAGCCTTCGCTTGGTTTCCCCAATGTAGAGGAAGCCGCACCGGGTACAATGGATACAGTATACCACATTGGCAGATGTGCAGGTGAACCTCTGCTAATATGGAAAGTCATCTTGGGGCCTGAGATAGGGGTGAGGGAGGAGGTGTGGGGGCAAGTGTAGCATTTCCTGCGGTTGCAGGGGAAGGTGCCGGGTGTGGTGGGGTTGGAGGGGAGTGTGGAGCAGGCAAGGGAGTCACGGAGAGAGTGGTCTTTCCGGAAGACAGACAGGGGTGGGGATGGAAAAATGTCTTGGATGGTGGGGTCGGATTGTAGATGGCGGAAGTGTCGGAGGATGATGCGTTGTATCTGGAGGTTGGTGGGGTGGTGTGTGAGAATGAGGGGGATCCTCTTGGGGCGGTTGTGGTGGGAGTCGGTGTGAGGGATGTGTTGCTGGAAATGCTGGAGACGCGGTCAAGGGCGTTCTCGATCACTGTGGGGGGAAAGTTGCGGTCCTTGAAGAACTTGGACATCTGGGATGTGCGGGAGTGGAATGCCTCATCGTGGGAGCAGATGCGGCGGAGGCGGAGGAATTCTTCCTGTCCTGCAGGCCCGACCAGTCCCCCTCCACCGACACCCTCATCCGCCGAGCCGAACTCGTCCTCACCCTCAACAACTTCTCTATCGATTCCTCCCACTTCCCACAGACAAAGGGGATGGCCATGAGCACCCGCATGGGCCCCAGCTATGCCTGCCTTTTTGTAGGTTACGTGGAACAGCCCCTCTTCCGCACCTATGCAGGCCCCAAACCCTACCTCTTCCTCCATTAAATTGATGACTGTATCGGCGCCGCCTCTTGCTCCCCAGAGGAGCTCGAACAGTTCATCCACTTCACCAACACCTTCCACCCAAACCTTCAGTTCACCTGGGCCATCTCCAGCACATCCCTCACCTTCCTGGACCTCTCAGTCTCCATCTCAGGCAACCAGCTTGTAACTGATGTCCATTTCAAGCCTACCGACTCCCACAGCTACCTAGAATACACCTCCTCCCACCCACCCTCCTGCAAAAATTCCATCCCCTATTCCCAATTCCTCCGCCTCCGCCGCATCTGCTCCCACGATGAGGCATTCCACTCCCGCACATCCCAGATGTCCATGTTCTTCAAGGACCGCAACTTTCCCCCCACAGTGGTCGAGAACGCCCTTGACCGCGTCTCCAGCATTTCCCGCAACACATCCTTCACACCCCGCCCCCGCCACAACCGCCCCAAGAGGATCCCCCTCGTTCTCACACACCACCCCACCAACCTCCGGATACAACGCATCATCCTCCGACACTTCCGCCATCTACAATCCGACCCCACCACACAAGACATTTTTCCATCCCCACCCTTGTCTGCTTTCCGGAAAGTCCACTCTCTTCGTGACTCCCTTGCCTGCTCCACACTGCCCTCCAACCCCACCACACCCGGCACCTTCTGCTGCAACCGCAGGAAATGCTACACTTGCCCCCACACCTCCTCCCTCACCCATATCCCAGGCCCCAAAGATGACTTTCCATATTAAGCAGAGGTTCACCTGCACATCTGCCAATGTGGTATACTGTATCCATTGTACCCGGTGTGGCTTCCTCTACATTTGGGAAACCAAGCGGCGGCTTGGGGACCGCTTTGCAGAACACCTCCGCTCGGTTTGCAATAAACAACTGCACCTCCCAGTCGCAAACCATTTCAACTCCCCCTCCCATTCTTTAGATGACATGTCCATCATGGGCCTCCTGCAGTGCCACAATGATGCCACCCGAAGTTTGCAGGAACAGCAACTCATATTCCGCTTGGGAACCCTGCAGCCCAATGGTATCAATGTGGACTTCACCAGCTTCAAAATCTCCCCTTCCCCCACTGCATCCCAAAACCAGTCCAGCTTGTCCCCTCCCCCCACTGCACCACACAACCAGCCCAGCACTTCCCCTCCCCCCACTGCATCCCAAAACCAGCCCAGCCTGTCTTGCTTCCCTAACCTGTTCTTCCTCTCACCCATCCCTTCCTCCCACCCCAAGCCGCACCTCCATTTCCTACCTACTAACCTCATCTCACCTCCTTGACCTGTCCATCTTCCCTGGACTGACCTATCCCCTCCCTACCTCCCCACCTATACTCTCCTCTCCACCTATCTTCTTTTCTCTCCATCTTCAGTCCGCCTCCCCCTCTCTCCCTATTTATTCCAGAACCCTCTCCCCATCCCCCTCTCTGATGAAGGGTCTAGGTCCGAAACGTCAGCTTTTATGCTCCTGAGATGCTGCTTGGCCTGCTGTGTTCATCCAGCTTCACACTTCATTATTATGCTGGATTTCTACTTTTTTTTTGAAAATACAAGGAGCTCCACTTTTTTTCCAAAATCTTCCACGTTCGCACGATGCCCTTATGTTGGGAGTGGTTGATGGGGACAGTGCAGAGAGAGCTTTACTTTTGATCTAACCTTATGGTGTCCCTGTCTGACCATAGAATCCCTATGATGCAGAAAGAAGCCAGTCAGCCTTTCAAGTCTACACTGATCCATTAAAGAAGATCCCACCTGGACTCAGCACTATCCCTGTAACCCTGCATTTTCAATGGCTAGCCCACCCAACCTGCACATCCCTGGAGACTATGGGGCAATTTAGCATGGCCAATTCACCCCTAACCTACACATCTTTGGACTGTCGGATGAAACCAGAGCATCCAGAGGGACACAGGGAGAATGTTCAAACTCCACACAGACTGTCACCCAAGGGTGGAATTGAGCCCGGGTCATTGGCGCAGTGAGGCAGCAGTGCTAAGCACTGAGCCATTATGCTTCCCATTTGCTGGGGATAGCATGGTGAGAACTTTTTTTGTATTGAAAGCCAAATCGCAGCTGAGTTGAATTAGACTGAGTGGGGTATTAATGGTTTTGCAAGTCGGCAGAGGGTGGGATAAGATTGGCTGAGGTGTGAACAGGACTCAACATAAAGTGCCATTAGCTGTAGACACATACATGCAGGCATCGTGACCTCATTTCTGTGCCAAACACTCTGGGATTTGAAGTCCTGATTTAGAATATTATTGTTAGGCAGGATTTTTTTCTGTGATATAAGCAAAATTCCAATTTATTCTGAGATGAGCTCTTTGTTAAAGCTTAATTGAAAGTTATTATGATCCTGTACATTTTGCCATAATAATATATTCATTTATTAAACAGTGTTAGATTTATATAATCGAATTGAGATAAAATGACTGTTTTGCTGTCTATCTCTCTGTCTGTTGATTCCTTTACCATCTTGAGATATTTGTAGTTGAGAATGTTCTATGTTACATCCTCTCTGTTGGCATACACTTTCCTTAAAAACAATCTGGAATGAATATATTTAAACGACCTGTGTAGTAAACAAAGAAAAATTGAAAATCATATCTCACTTACTGGCTGGGCCTTTAATTATTTTTCATCCCTAACTGACCCTTGAGAAGGTGTTAGTGAGCTGCTTCTTGAACCGCTGCAGTCTATGTGGTGGAGGTAGACCCACAATGCTGTACAAGAGGGACGTTCAAATGTACTGACTCAACTTCTCTCAATGACAGTGTAGGTTCTGTAATAAAGTATCCACACACACGCTCTCTCACACACGCACGCTCTCACATACTCTCACTCACATGCACACACACACACACACGCACACACACACACACACGCTCTCTCACACACGCACGCTCTCACATACTCTCACTCACATGCACACACACGCTCTCTCACACATTCTGTCACACACACACTCTCACGCACACACTCTCTCACATACTCTCACTCACATGCACACACACACACACACACACACACGCTCTCTCACACACACACGCTCTCACATACTCTCACTCACATGCACACACACACACACACGCACACACACACACACACGCTCTCTCACACACGCACGCTCTCACATACTCTCACTCACATGCACACACACACACTCTCTCACACATTCTGTCACACACACACTCTCACGCACACACTCTCTCACATACTCTCACTCACATGCACACACACACACACACACACACGCACACACACACACGCACTCTCACACACACTCACACACGCGCTCTCTCACATACTCTCAGTCACACTCTCACACACTCACACACACACTCTCACACACGTACTCTCTCACATACTCTCACTCATGCACACACACACATGCATTCTCACACACACACACTCACTTACACACTCTCTCTCTCTCACACACACACACACTCACACATGCACTCTCTCACACACGCACCCTCTCACATACTCTCACTCACACACTCTCACACATTCTCACACACACACTCTCACACACGCTCTCTCTCACATGCTCTCACACATGCACTCTCTCATATACTCTCACACTCACACACTCACTCACACTCGCTCACACTCACACACGTGTTCTCACTCACATACTCTCACACACATGCTCTCACTCACACACTCTCACACACACTCTCACACATGCACTCACACACGCACTCTCACACACACACTCTCTCACATACTCTCACACACTCACACACTCACTCACACACTCTCACACACACTCGCTCACAATCACACACATGCTCTCACTCACATACTCTCACTCACACTCACTCACATTCTCACACACACATGCTCACTCACACACACTCTCACACGTGCTCTCACTCACTTACACACGCTCTCAAACATACTCACAAACACAGTCTCAAACACACACTCTCAGACTCATACTCTCACACTCGCACTCACACTCACTCACTCTCACACACTCTCACATGTGCTCTCACACTCACACATTCTCACCCTCACACACACACTCTCACACACACGCTTTCACCACACTCTCTCACATACACTCTCACTCACACACACACATACACTCACACACTCACAAACTCACACAAGCACTCTCACTCACAATCTCACACACGCACTGTCACACACACACTCTCACATATACACTCTCACACACACGCACTCTCACATACACACACTCACTCATACTCTCACACACATGCTCTCACTCACACACACTCACTCACATTCACACTCTCACACACACACTCTCACACTCTCACACACGCATACTCACACACACTCTCTCAAACATACTCTCACAAACACACTCTCACACACACTCTCACTCACACTCACAAACACATGCACACTCATTTACACATTCTTTCACACACACACTCATTCACACACTCTCACGTCCACACACAAACGCATGTATACACATAAACACACTCTCACTCACACACATACCCACACACAGTATCACACATACACTCAAGCACTCACTCACACACACACTCACTTACACTCACACACACACTCACAAACACATGCACACACACTCACACACTCTCTCTCACACACACAAATAAACTCACCCAAACACACACTCACTCCCTTAAACACTCAATCCCAGTCACCCACGCTCACACAAACACTTACACTCACATATTCACACACTCACACACGCACACACACTCGTATCCAAATAAAGTCTTACATATTTGTATATATCTTTATACACATCCTTATGGATGTAACCATTCATCCTAATAAAGCGCTTCTGTTTATTGTTCATATTATTGTTTTTACTTAGAGTCTTTACACTAATAATTCCACTAGATATTTTAAGGAGACAAACAAAGATTGCAACGTATGAATTGATTGGAATGTTTGTTTTGCCTGCACACATGGAGATGTGCTGGAAATTTGCACTATCAGCAGATGACCTGCCTAGTATAAACTGGCAGTACTACTGCTGCAGAAAATAGCTGCTGAATGAATGTAGAGTGAGTAAGAAATGCTTGTTTGAAATTGTGCACTCAGTTAACAATCCTGAGCTAATTAATGGTTACAAATGACTGCAGGTACAGAAGCAATTCAGCCCCTCAAGCCTGATCTACCATTTAATACGATCATGGCTGATCTCATTTCAGCCTCAATTCCACTTTCCAGCCAGCTCCCTATAACCTTCAACCCATCGGTCATTAAAAACCTGTCCTTCTTCTTATTAGATTTATTCAGTATCATGACATCAAGTGCACTCTGGGGGAGTGAATTCCACAGATTCACGATCCTGCCAGAGAAGTAATTTCTCCTTATCTCTGTTTTAAATCAGCTCCCCCTTATTTTTAAGACTGTGACCTGTCATTCTAGATTGCTCCTCAAGAGGTAACGTCCTCTCTACCTCTTTAACATCTTATATAAACCAATTCAAATGTAGCTCCATTAGATTTCCGCTTATTCATCTAAACTCTAGTGACCATAGGCCTAAACTGCTCAATATCTTCTCATAAGTCAAGCCTTTCTTCTCTGAAACTAACCTAATGAATGTCCATATGTAATGTCAGAAGCACAAAGTCCATTTATACATTGATCACTGTGTACACTTGTTTTCTGATCCAAAACTCTTCAGTATATCGACTCTTCCTACATTTGTGAATATCTTTCCTCAATTTCCATATTTGAATCCAAACAATCAGGTTTCAGCCCCAACCACAAAGTTAACAGTTCCCTGAGCAAAGTGACCAATAACATAATCAGTAGCTGTTGTCCACATTCTTTCCTCATGACCCTTGACCTGTCTGAGGTATTAGATATGAGCGGCCATGGACATCTTCCAGTGGAACCTCAGGTTCAGGCAGCCTGTCTGAACCTATCTCC
This sequence comes from Stegostoma tigrinum, assembly GCF_030684315.1. Classification (NCBI taxonomy): domain Eukaryota; kingdom Metazoa; phylum Chordata; class Chondrichthyes; order Orectolobiformes; family Stegostomatidae; genus Stegostoma; species Stegostoma tigrinum. Next base: position 21,275,327 of record NC_081392.1, on the reverse strand, counting down.
ACTCTTTCCTTTCCAATAACTAGAGAATTTCCTGAAGAAATGACCCTGCTTAGGCCCACATTGCTACCCTGGGCAGAGAAGACCACTAGGAAGAGAAAGGCATTGAAACAATGCTCCATCCTGTGACCATCCTCATTTCCATTCACTCTCTCTACCTCCCTGGAATCTGTACAGAGCTGGCTTTTGTCAAGCAGTGAATGGTATCCAGTAAACTGAAAGGATTTCATTAACCCAAAGGATATGTTAATTTATTTTATTCCTACAACTAGATTGCCATCCTCTTTCAATTTTCAATTTGATGCAAAGCTGCTGTGTGGCCCCCTTGCAGGGTTGAAACATTATAGTCTGTAATTGTGCTTTTCACACAACCTTTTTCTCTAAATAGACCTTTCAAAATACTGGTTTCCAAACTGTCCTCAGGCCTCAGGCCGGTGTTAACCCCCCCCCCACCCCACCCCCCCCAGGCCTCTGTTACAGTTTGCGCCTCCTGGTGCTGCCTCTGGAACATAGAAAGTTCTAGTTTGGCCTGGTCTCTGACACCACGTGGCACAGCCAGCTTTCTCTTCCACATGGAGTTTTTCGAATGTCATTCATCATGCTGCTGTTTCTGGGATTTGTCTGTGCACTCATGCACTGCCACATTGGCTGGTATGACTGCATTGATTTATAGTGATGAGCATCCACTCTCACGATAATTATCTCTGATGCAATGCTTTTAATAGTGAATTGTACAGAGAGAAACTTTGCCTTTTCCCACCATTCCCTCTTCCACAGCTCAGTGTTAACTCACCCCTTAATCCGCCCTGAGTACTTTGTCTGATCAATCAGAAGGTGCAGATATGATTTGGATTTAAAGTCTCAAGCTCCTAGCTAATGCATGACTCAATCATCCAAGATTGTCTAAATGTGTGATTCTGAGAGATAGTGAGAAACTGAACAAAACTGCACAGCCAGCCTATGTGTTACTGCATGAACAGGCTTGTGTATTTTGATAGAGATTCCTCTGAGCCGCTGAGAGGCTTTGTGAGGGGCGAGGCCAGACCCTAATCTGAGCACAGCACAGTTAGCCTCATCCTCATTGCCTTTCCGACAACTACGGGCTAAACAAATTACCACCTTTTGTTTCTCTGTGTAGTTCTCTTCATGTCCCACTGATACCAAACAAGATTAATAATACAATCTGGGTCTGCCAGCATTTACCCAAAAAGCAAATAGAATTTCTCATTTCCAATCGCCTATTACTGAATTAAACAGGTGTAAAAAATGAGCTCAATTTGAGATCTTTATTAAAACGCCCACATCGTTTTAAATTGTGCTTTATTCATTCAGAATGATTTTCTGAGTTTAGTGTAGAATGCCTGACAGAACAGTGCACCGGAGTCAAAACATAAAGTATTAGATGCAATTCACTCAAGAAGATGTTGGTGCCATTTGGACCCTCAGATATAAATTTGTCTAACTATATATAGGCTCAGTGCTTTATCGTCCATTTTAAAAATGATTATTTCACAGGACATGGCCATCATTTATTGCCCAACCCTAGCTGTCCTTGAGGAGCTGGTGGTGAGCTAATTCTTGAGCCATTGCAGTCCACCTGCTGTGGGTTGACCAAAAATGCCCCTTAGGGAGGGAATTCCAGGATTTTCACACAGAAACACTGAAGGAACAGAGACATATTTCTAACTCAGGATGGTGAGTGGCTTGGAGGGGAACTTGCAGGGGGTGCTGTTCCCATGTATCTGCTGCCCTTGTCCGTCTAGATGGAAGTGGTGTTGGGTTTGGAAGATGCTGTTGCCCTCCTCCTTCCGGACCAACCTCAGGGAATCTCTCTCCCACTGCAACTCTCTTGCAATCTCTTCAGCCTTGAAACTGCTCGACCATGTCCTGAAGAAAACCAGTCACGTTTGGACATAGAGCAGTTTTTCCGCCACTTCCCTGGACTGACCTATCCCCTTCCTACCTCCCTACCTATACTCTCCTCTCCACCTGCAGCATAACCTCTTACACTCAATTCCCTGCCAATGAAAGCCAACACTCCATACACCTTCTTTACAACACTATCAACTTGGGGAGCAACTTTGAGTGGTCTATGGGTGTGAACGCCAAGATCCCTCTGTTCCTCCACACTGCCGAGAATCCTGCCATTAACCCTGCATATTGCATTCAAATTCAACTTTCCAAAATGAATCACTTTACACTTTTCTGGGTTGAATTCTATCCGTCACTTTTTTGCTCAGCTCTACATCCTGTTAATGTCCCATTGCAATCTACAACAGCCCTCCACACAATCCACAACTCCTCCAACCTTCGTGTCATTGGCCAACTTACTACCTCACCCTTCCACTTCCTCATCCAAGTCATTTCTAAAGATCAAAAAGAGCAGAGGTCCCAGAACAGATCCCTGTGGCACACCACAGGTTTCTGATCTCCAAGCTGAATACTTTCCGTCTACTACCACCTTCTGTCTTCTTTTGGACAGTTAACTTGATATCAAGACAGCCAAATTTCCCTGAATCCCATGCCTCCTTACTTTTTGAATGAGCCTATCATGGGGAACCTTATCAAATGCCTTGCTAAAATCCATATACACTGCATCCACTGCTCTACCTTCATTGATGTGTTTTGTCACATCCTCAAAGAATTCAGTAAGGCTTGTGAGGCATGACCTGCCCCTCACAAAGCCAATCTGACTATCTCTAATCAAACTGTGCTTTTCCAAATAATCATAAATACTGTCTCTCAGAATCCTCTCCAATAATTTGCCCACCACAGAAGTAAGACTGACTGGCCTGTAATTCCCAGGATTATCCCTATTCCCTTTCTTGAACAAGGGAATGACGTTTGCCACCCTCCAATCATCTGGTACCACTCCAGTGGACAGTCAGGATGCAAAGATCATTGCCAAAGGGGCAACAATCGCTTCCATCACATCCCATAGCAACCTTGGGTATATCCCGTCTGGCCCAGGGGACTTATCTATCCTCATGTTTTTCAAAATTTCTAGCATATCCTCCTTCCTAACATTGACCTGTTCAAGCATATCAGCCTGTTTCACACTATCCTCGCAAATGTCAAAGTCCCCTCACTAGTGAATACTGAAGCAACGCATTCACTAAGGACCTCCCCGACCTCCTCGGACCCCACACACAAGTTCCCTCTACTATCCCTGATCAGCCCTACCCTGACTCTGACCTTTCTCTTGTTCCTCACATTAGTATAGAATGACTTGGGGTTTTCCTTAATCCTACCCATTATCCCTGAATGGCTCTACCCTCACTCTGGCCATCTTCTTGGAGTTTCCCTTGATCCTACCTGCCAAGGTTTTCTCATACCCTCTTCTAGCTCTCCTAGGTCCATTCTTCAGTTCCTTCCTGGCTACCTTGTAGACCTCTGGAGCCCTGACCGATCCTTGCTTCCTCAACCTTAAGTAAGTTTCCTGCTTCCTCTTAACTAAGTGTTCCACATGATTTGTCATCCAAGGTTCCTTCACCTTACCATCCCCTCCTTGCCTCAGTGGGACAAACCTACCCAGCACTCATAGCAAGTGCTCCCTAAACAACCTCCACATTTCTGTTGTGCACTTCCCTGAGAATATCTGTTCCCAATTTGTGCTCCGTAGTTCTTGCCTAATAGCATTGTAATTCCCCTTCCCCAATTAAATACTTTCCCAAATCATCTGCTCCTATCCCTCTCCATGACTGTGGTAAAGGTCAGGGAGTTGTGATCACTATCACCGAAATGCTCTCCCACCGAGAGATCTGAGACCTGGCCTGTTCGTTGCCAAGTACCAAATCCAATATGGCCTCCCCTCTAGCCACATTATCTACATATTGAGACAGAAATCCTTAATGGACACACCTGACAAAATCTGCTCCATCCCAATTAGTTGCACTTAGCAGGTTCCAGTCTATATTAGGGAAGTTGAAGTCACCCTATTATTTCTGCACCTTTCCACAATCTGCTTCCCAATCTGTTCCTCAGTATCCTTGTTGCTATTGGTCGGGGGGGAGGGTCTATAGAAAACTCCCAATAATGTGACTGCTCCTTTCCTGTTTCTGACTTCCACCCATACTGACTCAGTGGACAAACCCTCCTCCATGACCTCCCTTTCTGCAGCTGTGATACCATCCGTGATTAGCAATGCCACTCCCTCACTTCTTTTACCTCCCTCCCTATTTCTTTTGGAACATCTAAACACCAGAACATCCAACAACCATTCCTGCCCCTGTGTTATCCAAGTCTCCGTAATGGCCAGAACATCATAGCTCCAAGTACTGATCCATGCTCTATGTTTGCCACCCTTGTTCCTGAGACTTCTTGCATTAAAATAGATATACTTCAACCCATCTCGCTGACTGCAAATGTGCCCTATCAACTGTCTGTCCTTCCTCACAGGTCCTCTGCACCCTGCATCTGCCTGTACACCAGCTACCCCATCCTCTGATCTGTATCTCCGGTTCCCATCTCCCTGCCAAACTAATCTAAACCCTCCCTAGCCCTATCACAGCTCTAGCAAACCTTCCGCCCAGGATATTGGTTCCCCTCCACTTCAGGTGCAACCCGTCCTTCTTGCACAGTTCCCACCTTCCCCAGAAAGTATCTCAATGGTCCACCAACCTGAAGCCTTCCCTCCTAATCTAAACTACAAAAAATAAGTTTCGAGATAAGTTTGTGGAAATCAAGAAGAAGGAATGACAGCCACAGGGCTGAGGAATCAAAAAACAGTGTCTATGGTTGATTGGTATGACACAAATACGAAATGATAAGATGAATGGTAGCGCAAGAAACAAGAAAATCATCAACTTTTTTTCCAATTGCCAATGTGCTCTCATCTTCCATTTCTCCCATGATCCATTTCTCAAACATTTCTCAATCTTCCTTCCCTTGATTACTATGTCTTCATTTTCTAGAGAAAGAATATCAGTCACTATTCACAATAAGCCCAATACCTTATAGCTCTCAGAACTCCCAGACTGCTGTAATGATCAGAATTACATTTCCTTACAAAACCCTTCCTCTAAGGACTCTATTCAAGCCTTGCAGTTTCTCTGCCTCTGTCATGTCTGCTGAAATCTTCAACTTTCTGTACTAGTTTTTTTGATACTTTCTCAGCCAAGGAATTTCCCCCACTGTTGGCAGGTTGTTGGACTGTGTCCACCCTATTCCCTACTACATGACCCTCATCCACCTTTGCCCACCCTCCTCCTGGTCAGAACCATGGAACGCTTCCCCTTTTCCTCATCTTCCACTCCACAGCCTCCAGATTCAGTGCAAGTTGCAGCAAGTTGCCACCACCAAACACATTTACCCCACTCCACACCTTTCAGCATTCCCTCCATGAAACCTGGGCCCAGTCCATCATCACTATCACATCCTTCCTTCCCCTCAAACCTTTCCGTTCAAACACAGGGAACGCTACTCTAGCCCTTCCACTCTTTAACCCTCAACACCTGAGTGTCCAAGAACTCCAGCAAGGCACTCACGCTCACACAACCACACTGATACTCACCCACACGCTCTCACGCATGTTACTTAGATACGTGCCTGTTCATATTGAAATACAAAAAAAGCAGAAGAAACTCAGCTGGGGTCTTTATGAGGAAGTGTCACTGGGCTTGTAACGTTAACTTTGCTTTGTCTCTCGACAGATGCTGCCAGATCTATTATGTTCCTTTAGAAATTTCCTTGTTTGTTTCAGATTTGCTGCATCCACTGTTCTGGGAATAAAACATCCAGGGACATCAAAGTATTCAGAAGAAAAGACAGGGTGGAAAAATGGGTGGTGTAGCTCTGATATTTAAGGGTGCTAGTGAGAGATCATATAGGTTCTATGGAGAAATAGGTTGAATCAACATCAGTGGGAATTAGAAATGGTGAGGGGGAAAATGTAATCTATAGGCCACCAAACAATAGCATCACAGTGGGGTGGCCAATAAACAGAGAAATAACTGATGCACAAAAAACGGTATGGCTAATTTCATGGGGGACTTTGTTCTACACATTGATTGGCCAAACCAGGTTGGTCAAGGCAGTCTTGAGGAGGAGCTCATAAAATGTATCTGCAATAGTTCTCTCGAACAGTATGTAATGGAACTCACAAAGGAGGAAGCTATCCTAGATCTGGTTCTATGGAATGAGACAGGAACAATTAATGATCTCATAGTTAAGGATCCTTTTGGAAGCAGTGATCACAGTATTGTTGAATTTTAAATACAGATGGAGGGTAAGAAGGTAAAATCCAATGTGAGTATCTTGTGCTTAAACCAAGGAGACCACAATGAGATGAGGGAGGGGTTGGCTAAGGAAGATTGAGAGCAAAGACTATATGATGGGACAACTAAGGAACAATGGAAGACTTTCAAAGCGATTTTCCACAGTGGTCAACCAAAGAAAAGAAAGGACTGTAGGAAAAGGGACAATCAGCCCTGGATACCTAAGGAAATAAAGGTGGGTATCAAATTGAAAGCTAATGTCTACAAAGCAGCAAAGATTAGTGGGAAACTAGAGGGTTGGGAAATCTTTAAAAGTCAACAGAAAACCAGAAGAAAAGCTATAAATAAGGATAAGTTAGATTACGAGAGTAAACTAGCTCAGAATATAAAAACAGACAGCAAAAGTTTCTATAAATATATAAAATGAAAAAGAGTGGTTAGGGTAAACATTGGTCTCTTAGACAGTAAAAAGAGGGATTTAATAATTCGAAATGAGGAAATGGCCGAGGAGTTGAACAGGTATTTTGTGTCAACCTTCACAGCGGAAGGCACAAATAGAATGCCAATAATTGGTGACAAGGAGGCTATAGCAAGTGAGGACTGAAAAGTGATCATTGTCATGAAAGAGATAGCGTTAGGCAAGCTAATGGGGCTAAAGACAAGTGTCCTGGCCCTGATGGAATGCATCCCAGGATGGGAAAAGAGATGACAGAGAAAATAGCAAATGCCTTCGTGGTTGGTAATTTACCAGAATTTGCTGGACTGTGGTGCAGTTTCAGCAGATTGGAAAACTACAAATATGACCCCACTGTTTAAAAATGGAGGTAGACAGAAGGCAGGGAGCTGAACTTCTGTAGTGCAGAAAATACTTGAATCTATTTTCAAGCAAGAAATAATAAGACATCTGGATAGAAATTGTCCCATCAGGCAGACACAGCATGGGGTCATGAAAGGCAGGTCATGATTAACTAGAGATAATGAGAACTGCAGATGCTGGAGAATCCAAGATAACAAGGTGTGAAGCTGGATGAACACAGCAGGCCATTCTGATGAAGGGTCTAGGCCCAAAACGTCAGCTTTTGTGCTCCTGAGATGCTGCTTGGCCTGCTGTGTTCATCCAGCTTCACACTTTGTTATCATGTTTAACTAGTTTATTGGAATTATTTGAGGACATTATTTGCATGATGGGCAATAGGGAACTGGTGGATGTGGTGCATCTTGATTTCCAGAAAGCATTTAACAAAGTGCCACATAAAAAGCTGCCACATAAGATGTGCATGATGTTACAGGTAATGCATTAGCATAGATCGAGGATTGGTTAACTAACAGGAAGCAAAGAGTGTAGATGAGTGAGTGTTTGTCTGGTTGTTGATCAATGGCTAGTGGTGTGCCTCAGGGATCAGTGTTAGAACCACAATTGTTTACAATCTACATAGATGATTTGGATTTGGGGGCTAAATACAGTGCATCAAAGTTTGCAGATGACTCTAAGGTGAGTGGTAGAGCAAAGTGTTCAGAAGACACTGAAAGTCTGCAGAGGGATATAGATAGTCTGAGTGAGTGGGCGAAGGTCTGGCAGATGGCATATAACATTGGTAAATGTGAAGTCATCTATTTTGATAAAAATAACAGTAAAAGGGAATATTGTTTGAATGATAAAAAATCACAGCGTGTTGCTGTGCAGAGGGACCCAGGTGTCCTTGTGCATGAATCACAGAAGGTTGGTTTGCAAGTGCAGCAGGTAATTAAGAAGGCAAATGGAATGTTGTCCTTCATTACTGGAGGGATGGAGCTTAAAAGCAGGGAAGTTATGTCACAGCTGTATAAGTGCTGCTGAGGCCACACCTGGAGTACCGTGTTCGGTTTTGGTGAGAAAGAATGTATTGGCACTGGAGAGGACAGAGGAGGTTCAATAGGTTGATTTCAGAGTTGACAGAGTTGGCTTGTGAGGAGAAATTGAGTAGAATGGGATTATATTCATTGGAATTTAGAAGAATTGGGGGGATCGGATAGAAACATATAAATTTATGAAGAGAATAGACAAGATAGAGGCGGGACGGTGAAACCAGAACTAGGCAGCATAGTCTCAAAATAACGGGGAGCTGATTTAGGATTGAATTAAGGAGGAACTTCTTTACCCACAGGTTGTGAATCTGTGTATTTCCCTGCCTCATGAATCAGTTGAGGTTACCTTGTTGAATGTTTTTAAGGCAAAGAAAGATAACTTTTTGAACAGTAAAGAAATTAAAAATAATGGTGAGCGGGCAGGTAAGTGAAGCTGAATCAATGAAAAAAGTTGGCCTTCATCCTATTGAATGGTAGAGCAGGCTACTCCTGCTCCTATTTGTTATGTTCTTACTTTCTTTGTTCCATTTTAGTGCCTGCTCATGTGTCTATGAGTGTTTGAAAGCGGACATATTGTTGTGAAGTTATTTTTATGTGTGTTAACACATAGATGTCTGTTTGTGAGTCTGTATAAGTATGCCAGTGGCTCTTTATATGTGTGTGTTTCTGATGTGTGTCTATGTCGGTGTCTCTGTGTTTGTGCTTGTGCATGTAGTTTTATGAGTTTGTATGTTTGTGTGTTCATGCTAGTAAGGTGCTAAACTGCAGATGCAGGGAAAGCTCCTCCTCTTTCAGATGACTGTTTTAGCTCACACTGAAACCAGATTTGGAGAGTTTATTGATTGCTTGTAAGCAGCGATGGAGTATTGCAAACTCACCATCATCAGATCACAGTACAGCATTTGTTCCCAGGCAATTTAATAGTGACATTGTTATTGGGAGGTTTAAATCATTCTCACCTTGCTTTGGCCCATTCATGATGTACAATCTCTCACAGCTTGGCTGCTGAGAGAAAGGGCTCATTCAGAACATTCATCACTACCATTTCCAACCCCCAGTAGATCTTTGTTCTGAACTGTGAACCATTACACAGGAAACAGGTGTGGAGCAGAGGTTGGTCAGAATAAGATTGCGGCTAAAAAGGATTGAATTGTGATGATGTTTGCATAGACTAGGTTTATATTCTCTTGAGTTGAGAAGATTAAGGATTGAACTGTGTGATGAATTATCTTTAAAATTCATTCAGGGGGTGTGGGTGTGGCTGGCTGGGCCCAGTGTTTATTTTTCATCCTTAATTGGCCTTTGAGAAGGTGGTGGTGAGCTGTCTTTCTGAACCACTGCAATCCATGTGCTGCAGGTAGATTCACATTGCTCCTTAGGGAGGCAATTCCAGGATTTTGACCCAGTAACACGGAAGCAACGGTGATATATCTCCAAATGAGGATGATGACTGCCTGGAAGGGGAAATTTCAGGGGATGGTGTGCTTATGTATTTGCTGCCCTTGTCCTTGTAGATTGAAGTAGTTGTAGGTTTGAAGAGTGCAACCTAATAATCTTTAGTGAATTTCTGCAGTGCATCTTGTAGCTGATACACACTGCTGCTACTGAGCATCAATGGTGGAGGAAGTAGGATGTTTGTGGATGCATTGCCAATCAAGTGGGGGCTGCTTTGTCTTGGATGGTGTTAAGCTTCTTGAGTGTGGTTAGGGCTGCAATCATCCAGGCAAGTGGAGGGTATTCCATCACACTCCTGACTTGTGCCATGTAGGTAGTGGGCAGCCTTTGGGAAGTCCTAGCTTCTGACCTGCTCTTGTAGCCACTGTATTAATGCGGTGAGCTCAGTTCAGTTTCTGGTCAATGATGATTGCAGAATGTTGATAGTGAGGGTTTGGCAATGACAACTCCATCAATTATCATCTCTCATGTTGGAGATGGTTGTTGCTTGATAATGATGTGGCATGAATGTTACTTGCCACTGTCAGTCCAAAGCTGGATGTTGTCTGGGCATTGCAGCTTTAGGACATGGACAGCGATGGTATCTGACAAGTTGTGAATAATGCTGAACATCAGCAAACACACCCCAACTCTAACCCTAACCCTAAAACTAAACCTAACCGTAACCCTTACCCGAACCCTAACCCAAACCCTAACCCTAACCCTAACCCTAACAATAACCCTAACCCCAAACCTACCCCTAACTCCAACCTTAACCCTAACCCTGACCCGAACCCGAACCTAAACCTAACCCTAACCCTAACACTAAAACTAACCATAACTCTAACTCTAACCCTGCACCGTAAAAATAACCCTAACCCTAACACTAACCCTAACCTGAGCCCTAACCCAAATCCTAACCCTAAATCAAACCCCAAGCCTAACCCTAACCCTAACTCTAACCCAGCACTGTAAAACTAACCCTAACACTAACCCTAACCCTAACCCTAACCCTCACCCTAGCCCTAATCCTAACCCGAACCCTGACCCTAATCTGAACCCGAATACTAACCCTAAACCTAATCCTAACCCTAACACTAACCCTAACCCTAATCCTAACCCAAACACTAACACTAACCTGAACCCTAACCCTAACCCTCACCCTAGCCCTAATCCTAACCCGAACCCTGACCCTAATCTGAACCCGAATACTAACCCTAAACCTAATCCTAACCCTAACACTAACCCTAACCCTAACCCTAATCCTAACCCTAACACTAACCCTAACCTGAACCCTAACCTGAACCCTAACCCAAACCCTAACCCTAACCCTAACTCTAACCCTGCACTGTAAAACTAACCCTAACCCTAACCCTAACCCTAACCCTAACCCCTAACCCTAACCCTAACCCTAACCCTAGTCTTAACCCTAACCCTAATCCTAATCCTAACCCTAACCCTAACCCTAATCCTAACCCTAACACTAACACTAACCCTAATCCTAATCCTAACCCTAACCCTAACCCTAACCCTATCTGTCTCTGTCTTAAATATGCTCAACGATTTGGCCTCCACAGCCCTCTGTGGCAATGAGTTCCATACATTCACCAAATTCCTCTTATTCGCTCTGAGGTTGCGTCATTTGGTTCTAGTCTGTGCTATTAGTGGAAACATTTTCTCCAGGCCTCTCGGTATTGTGTAAGTTATAATGAGATCTGCCCTCATCCTTCTAACCTCCATCCAGTACAGACCAAGAGACCTCAACGTCTCCTCATATGACAAGCCCTTTATCCTCAGGATCATTGTGAACCTTCTCTGACACCCCACCCCGGTAAGGCCAGCCTATCCTTATTTAGATCTAGGGCCAGTTAGATCCATTTGAACAATATTCCAAATATGGCCTGACCAGAGCCTTACACAGCCTCAGCAGTATATCCACGATGAGCTGGTAAAATGGATATAGAACTGACTTGGTCATAGAAAACAGAGAGTAACAGTGGGAAGGTATTTTTCTGACTGGAGTTCTGAGACCAGAGGTGTACTGCAGGGATCAGTGCTGGGGCCCCTGTTATTTGTACTACATATAAATTATTTGGTGGAGGATGTAGGTGATCTAATTATTAATGGATAACACAAAGATTAGGGAAGCTGTGGATAGTGAGAAGGATTGCCAGAGGATACAACAGGATTTAATCCAGACAAATACAAAGTGATGCATTTTGGAAGATCTAATGCAGACGGGAAGTATACAGTAAATGACAGAACCCTTAGAAGCATCAACGTACGGAAGGATCTAGGTGTACAGGTCCATAGCTCCCTAAAAGTGGCAATACCACTGGATAAGGTGATCAAGAAGGTGTACAGCATGCTTGCCTTCATTGGTCAGGGCATAACGTATAAAAATTGGCAAGTCGTGCTGCAGCAGAATAGAACTTTAGTTAGGCCACATTTAAAATATTGTATACACTAATGGCTGCTTGAATGCCAGAAGAACACAGAGGTTTTAGTGAGGGTGCAGAAACAGTTTATCACGATCTAGCCTAGGTTCGAGGGTGTTAGCTATGTGGAGAGATTGGACAAACTTGATTTGTTTACAGTTGAATGTTGAAGGTTGCGGGCAAACTGATAGAAGTTTACAAAATTATGTGAGGCATGGATAGAATGGAAGGACAAAGCCTTTTTCCCAGGGTAGAAATGTCAATTACTAGGGGACAGAGGTTTATAGTAAAATGGGAAAGTTTAAAGGAAATATACGAGGCAAGGTTTTCACGCAGAGGGTTGTATGTGTCTGGAATATGCTGTTGTGGGAGATAGATATGTTTAAGAGGCATCTTGATAGATATGTGGATAGAGGGACATGGGCCACAATAGGTTTATGGTTCAGAAAGGCATCAATTGTCAGTACAGTCTTAGTGGGCCGAAGGGCCTCTTCCCGTATTGTTCTTTGTTCTTTATTATTGTGTTATTCCTGTCAAAGACCACGACTTCATGCTTTCCCACAATGTATTCCATGTCATTTCTTTGCCCACTCTCCCTGCCTGTCAAAGTCCTTGTGCAGCCTCCCCTCTTCCTCAACCCTACCTGTCCCTCCAACTATCGTTTAATCATCTGTAAACTTCGCAACAATGCCGTCAGTTCCTTTGTCCAGATTATTCATGTAAAATGTGAATAGTTGTAGTCCTGACACTGACCCCTGCAGGACTCAAGTAGTCACCAGCTGCTATCCTGAAAAAGGCCCCTTTATTCCCAATATCCTCGTGGTGTTTTTTTTGCTCAGGGTCCTTGAAGCCATACTCAGTTAAATACAGCCGTGATATCACTCTCACCTCTTGCCCTGGAATTCAGCTCTTTTGCCCATGTAAATGGGGTCAGGGCAGCAATGGTTTACCAGAATAGATCAAGTTTGAAGGATTGTATAACCCTTCCCCTGTCACTGTGTTCCTTTGAGAATGAGGGTGGAGCTCATGGAGGCATTTTATACTCTTTTATTGCTCTATCCCTCTCACTCACACTTCCAATCTCATCTTCAGTATCCAACAGATTACGTTCTATCATGAAATGTGGGCCTCACTGGCTCGGCCAGCATTCATTTCTCATTCCTAATTAACCAGAAGTCAGCTAGGAAACAGCCACATTGCTATGGGCCTGGAGTCACATGTAGACCAGACTGGGAAAGCATAGCAGATCTCCCTCTCTACAGGACATGACTGGCCTAGGTGGATTCTTCCACCAATTGATGGTAGATCTGTGGCCACCATCACTGGGAGCAGCTTTCAATTCTGCATTCATGGTGGGATTTGAACTAACAGCTCCCCGCCCCGGAGTATTAGCCTGAGCCTTTTTGTTACTAACCTCACGACATGACCACAACCCTAATTTGAGCAGGTTCAGTCTCTTGGTGGTGAGCGTTGGGTGCAGAGGAGGGGATACAGTGAGGCTGTCATGGGGAGGAGTGGGAGAGTGGAGAGGTGAGAGTGTGGGGTTGTGGGGTTAGTAGGACAGAAGGGGGTGTGGGAGGAAAGGGTGTCAGAGGAACGGGTGCGAAACACCAGCTTTTGTGCTCCTGAGATGCTGCTTGGCCTGCTGTGTTCATCCAGCTTCACACTTTATTATCTTGGATTCTCCAGCATCTGCAGTTCCCATTATCTCAGTCACTTTGTTGAGATTTTTTTTTATAGACCCCCAAATAGTTGCAGAGAAGTAGAGGAGCGGATTGGGAGGCAGATACTGGAAAGGTGTCTTAGAAGTCACAGAGTTGTAGTCATGGGTGACTTCCACTTTCCAAATATTGATTGGAAACATTTTAGTTATAATAGTTTAGATGAAGCAGATTTTGACCAGTGCATTCAGGAAGAATTCCTGACACAGTATGTAGATAGACCAACACGAGGAGTGGCCACTTTGGATTTGGTGCTTAGCAACGAACCGGGCCAAGTGTTAGACCTGTTGATAGGAGAGCATTTTGGCGGTAGCAATCATAACTCTGTTTCTTTCATGATAGTCATGGATAAGGATGGGTACATACAGCAGGGTAAAGTTTATAATTGGGAGAAGGGTAATTACGATTCTGTTAGGCAAGAAATGGGTAACATAAATTGGGAACAGATGCTGTCAGGGAAGAGCTCTATAGAAATGTGAAGATTGTTTAAGGATTGCATACTGCGTGTACTCAATATGTTTGTCCCTAGCAGGCAGGAAAGATGCAGTCGAGTGAGGGAGCCTTGGTTCTCAAGAGAGGTAGAACAACTGGTTAAGAGGAAGAAGGAGGCTTATGTAATGTTTAGGAAAAGAGGAACGGAAAAAGCTGTAGAGGGATGCAAGTTATTCGGGAAGTAGCTGAAGAAAGGGCTTAGGAGAGCTGTAAGGGGGCATGAGAAAACCTTGGCGGATAGGATCAAGGAAAATTCCAAAGCTTTTTATACATGCGTGTGGAATAAGAGAATGACCAGAGAAAGGGTAGGGCCCATCAAGAATTGTAAAGGGAATTTGTGCGTGGAGCCTAAAGAGATAGGCGAGGTCCTTAATGAATACTTTTTTTCAGTATTCACTACTGAGAGGGACCTAGTTGTAGAGAAGGACAGTGCGAAACAGGCTGGTAGCCTAGAGGAGGTTGATGTTAGGACGGAAGATGTGCTAGGAATTCTGAGTAAGTTGAAAATAGGTAAGTCCCCTGGGCCTGATGGGATTTATCCGAGGATTCTATGGGAATTGAGGGACAAGATCGCAGCGCCTTTGACAATGATCTTTTCGTCCTCACTGTCCATGGATATGATGCCGGAGGATTGGAAAGGGGCAAAAGTCATTCCCTTGTACAAAATAGGGAACAGGGATAACCCTGGAAACTACAGGCCAGTTAGTCTTACATCAATGGTGGACAAATTATTGGAAAGGGCTCTGAGAGAGAAGATTTATGGTCACTTGGAAAGGCACAGTTTGATTTATGATAGTCAGCGTGGATTTGTGAGGGGTAGATCGTGCCTCACAAACCTTAGTGAATTCTTTGAAGAGGTGACTAAACACGTGCATGAAGGTGGAGCAGTGGATGTGGTATACATGGATTTAATTAAGGCGTTTGATAAGGTTCCCCATGGTAGGCTCATGCAGAAGGTAAGGAGACATGGGATCGGGGGAAATGTGGCAGATTGGATTCAGAATTGGCTGTCCCTTAGAAGACAAAGGATGGTAGTGGATGGAAAATATTCAACATGGTGCTCATTTACAAGTGGTGTACCACAAGGATCTGTTCTGGGTCCTCTTCTATTTATGATTTTTGTAAATGATTTAGATGAAGGAGGAGATAGACCTTATGTTTAGGGTAAAAGTTTGGCACAATATCGTGAGCCGAAGGGCATGTACTGTGCTGTACTGTTCTATGTTTTATGTTCTATGTTCTAATGGATGGATTGTGATGTCCATGTTGCAGAATGAGGGATGGGGACAGTGTTGAAGGAGGGATTTAGAGCACAACATTTAAAACACATTTAAAAAATTTTCTCAGGCTTCTGGCTGGGTCACTCTTTCCCTGACTCAGTCACTGTGATCCCTTATTAGGTCACTGTACCCCTCACTCAGTCACTCTGCCCTTCGCTGGGTCACTCTAACCCCTAACTGGGTCATTTTGCCCCTTCATTGGGCCATTCTATTCTCTATTGGTAATGGGACGATGTATGAGAATTGTTGAGACTCAGCTGTGATTTTAGACAAAGGTCTATCTCTGTGTTTAGATGGATTCTGAGGAGAGGCAGGGATTCCTCCTCTTTCCTGATTATTACTAACTTCCTGATGAGCAAATGAACTGGTCATTGATCACCCTGTCGTGTTTGGAGCATTAGTGCTAAACATTTAGCTGCATAACGATCTGAAACCTTTTTGTGAGGAATATTCGAATACGGGAGCAAAGAGTTCAACAGCTACTGCTCTTATTTTCAGTGAAGATAATTCCTCCAGCATTGCAAACAAGATGATGAGAAATCAGCTCCACTGCTGTGAGGTTTGTGCCTGAAAAACAAATAATTAACTTTCAAGCCAGACCCTCTTTTCATACATTTTGGACAGCAGCTAATCTCAGGGCGACAGGGACAGCATTTTAATGACCCTCTGGGTGTCTCCTTAGAAAGATGGCAAACTGACCATGTTACGTGGGAGAGACTTGCCACAAACTATATCACTTTACGTAACCCATCACAGCACAATTACAAACTGATCTTGAGAAGTCTGCTGTGGAGAACTGGGTGAATATGGGAGCCAGGGAGAGCAGAACCATAGCCCTGGAGCCCTTGCCCCATCTCACCTGGAGGGCAGGATAACAAAGTGTGAAGCTGGACAAACACAGCAGGCCATGTAGCATCTCAGGAGCACAAAAGCTGATGATTCAGGCCTAGACCAGAGAGGGAGGGCACCTGGAGGGCAATCTTCTTCTGTCTGTCTGAAGACCTGTGTCTTCAGGATTGTCTGGCTGAGTCACCTGGAATATACTGATCATAGAGATGGCCCAGGGCCATCCTCATCTCAAGAGAATGACTGGCCCTAGTCATTTAAATGATAATGGGGGCACAGAGATGCAGTGTTATTCTAGATATCCTGATAAAGGGTTAATAAAACTGATGACCTTGGGACTAGTTTACTGCGAACCATTAACATTTCAGTGATATTTGAGTTGGAGTTGGAGAAATTCCAAGTTGTGTTATGACCCAGTAAAGTAACAGAAATATAATGACCCTTGTGATTTACAATAGACTTAAATCTGATATGAACAAATCATTCTTGTTTGGAGTTCTGCATTTCAGAGGGCTCACTCACTCAGCCCCGATATTATGAAAAGTTCATTCCACCACAGTGACAGTATTTCCCTGCAAGTTGACTTCTTTGGCAGCTGTGTGGGCTTCAAACTCCCTCCAGCAATTTCAGAAAACATTGAAAGAAATCTTGGAATATGATTATGTAAATAATAGCAGCCCAACTTGACCTCAAGCTTGTGTCTTCTTTCTGGAGTGCAGCTCCAATTGGAGAGAAATACTTGCCAGTGGTTTATCACAGCTAGCTCTGAAAATTTGAAACAACTACCAAATCATAAACAGACCATTGTTTGCAGCAAACTACACAGCCTTCAGAATAACATCGACCACAGTACTATGCAACCCTGTCCTGGTAACCTCTATAAGACATGTCAGATCTTCGACATTAGTACTCCCATCACACGTGGGAACACCACCCACCTCGTGCATGGCAGATACTTATGTGAGTCTATCTCATATGTTGCAGGCAATGATGCCCGAGGCATGGTATATTGGGAGACCATGCAGACACTACGCCAATGGATAAATAGACACTGCGCCAGGCAGGGATAGGGAAAACTTCAGTGGTCAAGGACATTCGACCCTGCATCTTTGGGCAAACATCCTCGAAGGCGGATTTCAGATAAACAGCAATGCAGAGTCACCGAGCAGGGGCTGGTAGCCAAGTACCCATGAGGATGGCCTCAACTGGGATCTTGGGTTCATGTCACACGATAGGTGACCGCACCACTCTATACATTTTCACACACTTGCATACTATACGCACACACTCTCCCTCACACACACTCTCTCTCTCCCTCACGCAAACTCTCTCTCTTGATGAGTAGGATTTCCTAAAGGGTACAGTGACCAGTTGGGTTTTGATGACAATCTGATAACCTCATGGTGTTTTAATGCCTGCTGATGTTATTATTGGGCAAGCCAGATCCGAGAGTGAACCCTGGCTTGATAGTTCATATTTTGTTTTCTCCTGGTAAGGATTCTACAAGGCACAGACTAATGGGCCTCAAATGGACAAGAACAGATTTAAGGTCACTTGTCTCCAAAGTAATGACCAATAAATCTCCTGAACAGAATTAATTCTGGGAGAATCGTGAAACCTCCAGATGCCTGAATCTTTCAAATCAGAGACTCAGTGTAGACTTGAGATAGTGGTAAATATATTTATATACCTGAATGCACAAAGTTAATGACGGAAAAATGCTTGGTGAGGGGTAGGGGGAGATATTATCTAAGTTAGTGGTTCTGATAGGATTAATGCTGAAGATTGCATGAAGTTCCATTCAACTTGATGATGTCTAATGAGTGGGGAAAGACAATAACTTTGGAAACAAAAACAGAAATTGCTGGAAAAGCTCAGCCTGACAGCAACTGTGGAGAGAAATCAGAGTTAATATTTTGGGTCAAGTGACACTTCCTCTAACTCCGAACTTCAGCAGGCTAAGAAAAATCAGAGGTAGAGGAAGGTCACTCAACCTGCAATGTTAACTCTGATTTCTCTCCACAGATGCTGCCAGACCTGTTGAGCTTTCCCAGCAATTTTTATTTTTGTCTCTGATTTATAGCAACAGCAGTTCTTTCAGTTTTTATTTGGAATAAATTTAAATTTCAAAGGAGACAGACCACCACCGGAGTATCCTCATAGTCTGTGAAATGATGTCTTTTCTACTGTTATGGGCCTATAGCTGAGTGAATCAGGCAATAAACTACATTATGTTGATTATGCACATTGCTTCTTGTTACACTTCCCGGTGGTTTTCGTCTGTCACACCGAACAAAGTACACTCTTGGATCCCAACTTAAAAAATAGACTGTAGCAGCAAAGCCAGAGCCAAGATTCAGCGAGTTCATACAACACAATGCCAGCAGGTTTGAACACTGATGACCCGTTAGAGGACCTGGGAGCTTCTAACAAGCTTAATCTATCTTGTATAAGATAACAAAATGTGGGGCTGGATGAACACAGCAGGCCCAGCAGCATCTCAGGAGCACAAAAGCTGACGTTAGGTGATGAGGTTAGTAGGTAGGAGATGGAGGTATCTATCTTGTGTTCAGTCAAGAGAAGCTGTTGTCCCTCATGGCTGATAGAATTCCCTCCTGAAGGCAGGGGACGGGGAGTACTCTGGCTCCGTGGTTTGGGGTGAGTGCAAGCAGGCTCCGCACCTACTGGCAGCCTTTGGTGCAGCAGTGACTGAAGAACCTCACGGGCTCCGAACCTCTTGGTGACCTGCAAAGCTGTGACTATCATCAGGATCCTCTTCAGAAACTCTGCTGTTCAGCTGGTGGCACCGGCCTCACCATGTTCCACACTTGCTCACCTCGTGACAGTCAGTCACCAAGACAGTCCTCCGACACCCGGCTCCCACAGACACGCTCCCTCAACCCCAAATCCCACTGCCCGACTCCCACAGACCCACTCCCACAGCCCGACTCCCACAGACCCACTCCCACAGCCTGACTCCCTCAAACCCGACTCCCACAGCCCGACTCCCACAGACCCACTCCCACAGCCAGACTCCGACAGACCGACTCCCACACACCGACTCCCTCAACCCCGACTCCCACAGACCCACTCCCATACACGCACTCCCACCGACGCACTCACACACCCCAACTCCCCCAGACCCACTCCCACAGCCCGAATCCCTCAACCTCTACTCCCACAGACCCAATCCCACACCCCGACTCCCACAGCCCCACTCTGACACCCCGACTCCCACAGACCCACTCCCACAGCCCGACTCCCTCAACCCCGAATCCCACAGCCCGACTCCCACAGACCCACTCCCACAGCCTGACTCCCTCAACCCCGACTCCCACAGCCCGACTCCCTCAACCCCGACTCCCACAGCCTGACTCCCTCAACCCCGACTCCCACAGCCCCACTCCCACAACCTCACTCACACAGTCCGACACCCACAGCCCCACTCCCACAGCCCCACTCCCACACCCCGAATCCCACACCCCGACTCCCACAGCCGCACTCACACACCCTGACTCCCACAGCCCCAATCCCACAACCCGACTCCCACAGACCCACTCCCACAGCCCGACTCCCACAGACCCACTCCCACAGCCCCGACTCCCACAGCCCCGACTCCCACAGCCCCGGCTCCCTCAGCCCCGACTCCCACAGACGCACACCCACAGCCCGACTCCCACAGACCCACTCCCACAGCCCCGACTCCCACAGCCCGACTCCCACAGACTCACTCCCACAGCCCCGACTCCCACAACCCCGACTCCCACAGCCCCAACTCCCTCAGCCCCGACTCCGTCAACCCCGACTCCCTCAACCCCGACTCCCACAGCCCGCCTCCCACAGACAAACTCCCACACCCCGACTCGCACAGACCCACTCCCACAGCCCGACTCCCTCAGCCCCGACTCCCTCAACCCCAACTCCCTCAACCCTGACTCCCTCAACCCCGACTCCCACACCCCAACTCCCACAGACCCACTCCCACAGCCCGACTCCCACAGACCCACTCCCACAGACCCACTCCCTCAGCCCCGACTCCCACAGACCCACTCCCACAGCCCCGACTCCCACAGCCCCGACTCCCACGACCCCGACTCCCACAGCACCGACTCCCTCAGCCCCGACTCCCTCAGCCCCGACTCCCACAGACCCACTCCCACAGCCCCGACTCCCACAGCCCCGACTCCCACAGCACCGACTCCCACAGCACCGACTCCCTCAGCCCCGACTCCCTCAGCCCCGACTCCCACAGACACACTCCCACACCCCGACTCCCACAGACCCACACCCACAGCCCGACTCCCTCAGCCCGACTCCCTCAGCCCCGACTCCCACAGCCCCGACTCCCACAGCCCGACACCCTCAACCCCGATACCCACAGCCCGACTCTCAGAGCCCGACTCCCACAGACACACTCCCACAGCCCGACTCCCACAGACACACTCCCACAGGCCCACTCCCACAGCCCGACTCCCACAGACCCACTCCCACAGCCCGACTCCCTCAACCCCGACTCCCACAGCCCGACTCCCACAACCACGACTCCCACAGCCCGACTCACACAGACCCACTCCCACAACCCGACTCCCACAGCCCCGACTCCCACAGCCCCGACTCCCACAGCCCGACTCCCACAGACCCACTCCCACACCCCAACTCTCACAGACTCACTCCCACACCCCAACTCCCAGAGAGTCACTCCCACAGACCGACTCCCTCAACCCCGACTCCCACAGCCAGACTCCCTCAACCCCGACTCCCACAGACCCACACCCACTGCCCGACTCCCTCAACCCCGACTCCCACAGCCCGACTCCCACAGACCCACTCCCACAACCCGACTCCCACAGCCCCACTCCCTCAACCCCGACTCCCACAGCCCCGACTCCCACAGCCCCGACTCGCACAGCCCGACTCCCACAGACCCACTTCCACAGCCCGACTCCCACAGACCCACTCCCACACCCCGACTCCCACAGACCCACTCCCACAGCCAGACTCCCTCAACCCCGACTCCCACAGACCCACACCCACTGCCCGACTCCCTCAACCCCGACTCCCACAGCCCGACTCCCACAGACCCATTCCCACAACCCGACTCCCACAGCCCCACTCCCTCAACCCCGACTCCCACAGCCCCGACTCCCACAGACCCACTCCCACACCCCGACTCCCACAGACCCACTCCCACAGCCTGACTCCCTCAACCCCGACTCCCACAGCCCAACTCCCTCAACCCCGACTCCCACAGACCCACTCCCACAGCCCGACTCCCTCAACCCCAACTCCCACAGACACACTCCCACAGCCCGACTCCCACAGACCCACTCACACAACCCGACTCCCTCAACCCCGACTCCCTCAACCCCGACTCCCACAGCCCGACTCCCACAGACCCACTTCCACAACCCGACTCCCACAGCCCCACTCCCTCAACCCCGACTCCCACAGCCCCGACTCCCACAGCCCCGACTCCCACAGCCCGACTCCCACAGACCCACTCCCACAACCCGACTCCCACAGCCCTGACTCCCACAGACCCACTCCCACAGCCCGACTCCCTCAACCCCGACTTCCACAGCCCGACTCCCACAGACCCACTCCGACAGACCCACTCCCACACCCCAACTCCCAGAGAGTCACTCCCACAGCCAGACTCCCTCAACCCCGACTCCCACAGCCAGACTCCCTCAACCCCGACTCCCACAGACCCACACCCACTGCCCGACTCCCTCAACCCCGACTCCTACAGCCCGACTCCCACAGCCCCACTCCCACAGCCCCACTCCCACAGCCCGACTCCCACAACCCCGACTCCCACAACCCTGACTCCCACAACCCCGACTCCCACAGCCCGACTCCCACAGACCCACTCCCACAACCCGACTCCCACAGCCCCACTCCCTCAACCCCGACTCCCACAGCCCCGACTCCCACAGCCCCGACTCCCACAGCCCGACTCCCACAGACCCACTTCCACAGCCCGACTCCCACAGACCCACTCCCACACCCCGACTCAAACAGACCCACTCCCACAGCCCGAATCCCTCAACCCCGACTCCCACAGCCCCACTCCCTCAACCCCGACTCCCACAGACCCACTCCCACAGCCCGACTCCCTCAACCCCGACTCCCACAGACACACTCCCACAGCCCGACTCCCACAGACCCACTCACACAGCCCGACTCCCTCAACCCCGACTCCCATAGCCCGACTCCCTCACCCCGACTCCCACAGCCCGACTCCCACAGACCCACTCCCACAGTCCCACACCCACAGACCCACACCCACAGACCCACTCCCTCAACCCCGAATCCCACAGCCCGACTCCCACAGCCCGACTCCCACAGACCCACTCCCACAGCCCGATTCCCTCAACCCCGACTCCCACAGACCCACTCCCACAGCCCCACTCCCACAGCCCGACTCCCACAACCCCGACTCCCACAACCCTGACTCCCACAACCCCAACTCCCACAGCCCGACTCCCACAGACCCACTCCCACAACCCGACTCCCACAGCCCCACTCCCTCAACCCCGACTCCCACAGCCCCGATTCCCACAGCCCCGACTCCCACAGCCCGACTCCCACAGACCCACTTCCACAGCCCGACTCCCACAGACCCACTCCCACACCCCGACTCACACAGACCCACTCCCACAGCCCCACTCCCTCAACCCCGACTCCCACAGACCCACTCCCACAGCCCGACTCCCTCAACCCCGACTCCCACAGACACACTCCCACAGCCCGACTCCCACAGACCCACTCACACAGCCCGACTCCCTCAACCCCGACTCCCATAGCCCGACTCCCTCACCCCGACTCCCACAGCCCGACTCCCACAGACCCACTCCCACAGTCCCACACCCACAGACCCACACCCACAGACCCACTCCCTCAACCCCGACTCCCACAGACCCACTCCCACAGCCCGACTCCCTCAACCCCGACTCCCACAGACACACTCCCACAGCCCGACTCCCACAGCCCGACTCCCACAGCCCGACTCCCACAGACCCACTCCCACAGCCCGATTCCCTCAACCCCGACTCCCACAGACCCACTCCCACAGACCCACACCCACAGACCCACTCCCTCAACCCCGAATCCCACAGCCCGACTCCCACAGACCCACTCCCACAGCCCGACTCCCTCAACCCCGACTCTCACACCCCGACTCCTACAGCCCCACTCTGACACCCCGACTCCCACAGACCCACTCCCACACCCTGACTCCCACACCCCGACTCCCACAGACCCGTTCCCACACCCCGACTCCCACACCCTGTCTCCCACAGACCCACTCCCACAGCCCAAACTATTCCCACCACCCCCACCTTCCGCACAGCCCCCACTGTCCACACCAACCCCACCACCAATGCCACTAGCACCACCCGGCCTCCCCCACAGCATCCACCACACACACCACGCTTACCACTGGCACTACCCCCACCAACCCCAGCTCCCCCCGTAGCCCTCGCAGCCGCCACCTCCTACACCACACCCAATACCTTCATTACCCTCACTGCCCACAATAACCCCCACCATCCTCACCTCACCCACAGCCCCCACCACCCACACACCCCCAGACCCTACTGCCCCCACCGCCCACACTGCACATACCACCCGCACCACCCCCACTGCCCCCACCGCCCCCACCAACTCCACTACCCCCACCGCCCCCACCAACTCCACCGCCCCCACCACCCACACCACCCCCACTGCCACCACCGCCCCCACCAATTCCACTACCCCCACCGCCCACACCAACTCCACCGCCCCCACCACCCACACCACCCCCACTGCCACCACCGCCCCCACCAATTCCACTACCCCCACCGCCCACACCGCCCCCACCACCCCCACTGCCCCCATGACCCACACCACCCCCACTGCCCCCACTGCCCCCATCGCCCACACCACCCCCACCACCCCATAACACTCCCATGGCCCACATCACCCATAGCATGCCCACCACACCCACAACACCCAGCGCCCACACCGCCCGCACCACCCCCAGCTCCCACATCACCCCCACCGCCCACACCACCCCCACCATCCCCACCATCCCCACCATCCACGCCACCCCCACCAACCCCACCATCCATGCCACCCCCACCGCCCACATCGCCCACACCATGCAGCATGAAGGGACTTGGGATAACTTGTATATGAAATATGGAAAGCTAGCGTAAAGGAGCAGCAGATAATCAGGAAGACTAATGGAATGTTGGCCCTCCTTTCAAGAGGGTTACAGTATTAGGATGGGGCTGGTGCTGGTGAGACCACATCTGGAGTCCTATGAGCATGTGATCCTCTTACTTAAGCAAAAAATATTATTTCATTGGAGGCAGTTCAGAGAAAGTTCATGAGGATGATTGCTGGTATGGAGGGGTTGTCTTATGAGCAAAGTCTAAACAGGTTGGGACTCTACTCACTGGAGTTTAGAGGTTTACAAGAGGTGATCTCATTAAAACATATTGGATTTTCAAGGGGGTTGACTTGATAAACCCTGAAAGAATGTTTCGCCTCATGGGAGAGTCCATGACCAGACGACATAGTCTCAGAATAAAGGGTTACCAATTTAAAACTAAGATGAAGGAATTTCTACTCTCAGAGGATTAGAGTCTTTGGAACACCTTGCCACAGAGAGTTGCAGGGGCAGAATCTTTATGTGTATATAAGGCTGAGATAGGTAGACTCTTAATGATTTGGGGAACAAGGGTCACAGGGAAAGTGGACGTGAAAAAGGTTGGATCAGGTTTGTTCCTGAGGAGGAGCAGTCTTGAGGGGCCGAATGGCCTACTCTTGTTCCTATTTTGTATGGCTTGCATGATGAAGATAGATTATTCGTGAAAACATCACTATAAGATTGAGTGTGGCCCATCAATAATGACCACATATGACAGTATTTTGCATTAGTGTAATGAGAAATTTTGGTGCTTGGAAACCTAAGCCCAAAAGACAGTCCATGACTTTATCTCCTCTTCCACCAGCCTATCTCCAACGCAAATTTATCATGTGGATCAAATGACACAACAATATAATTCTCAATGTTAGTTAAGAGATGCCTCACTTTCTCCTACCAAAGATGTCTGGAAGTTTTCTCATAGACATTCTGCAACTTATAAATAGCAAACAGCAACAAAGGTCATGCACATTTCCTGGGACTGCAGGATCCCTGGGCTCTGGCTCAAGTCTCAGACATGAGAAACAAAAGAAACATTTTGCTAGAATTTCACATTAACATAACTTGTTCTGATGGGGGAAACCAATTAACTTAAAATATGATAATAAAATGTGAGGCTGGATGAACACAGCAGGCCAAGCAGCATCTCAGGAGCACAAAAGCTGACGTTTCGGGCCTAGACCCTTCATCAGAGAGGGGGATGGGGGGAGGGAACTGGAATAAATAGGGAGAGAGGGGGAGGCGGACCGAAGATGGAGAGTAAAGAAGATAGGTGGAGAGGGTGTAGGTGGGGAGGTAGGGAGGGGATAGGTCAGTCCAGGGAAGACGGACAGGTCAAGGAGGTGGGATGAGGTTAGTAGGTAGCTGGGGGTGCGGCTTGGGGTGGGAGGAAGGGATGGGTGAGAGGAAGAACCGCTTTGCAGAACACCTCCGCTCAGTTCGTAACAAACAACTACACCTCCCAGTCGCAAACCATTTCCACTCCCCCTCCCATTCTCTTGATGACATGTCCATCATGGGCCTCCTGCACTGCCACAATGATGCCACCCGAAGGTTGCAGGAACAGCAACTCATATTCCGCCTGGGAACCCTGCAGCCATATGGTATCAATGTGGACTTCACCAGTTTCAAAATCTCCCCTTCCCCCACTGCATCCCTAAACCAGCCAAGTTCATCCCCTCCCCCCACTGCACCACACAACCAGCCCAGCTCTTCCCCCCCACCCACTGCATCCCAAAACCAGTCCAACCTGTCTCTGCCTCCCTAACCGGTTCTTCCTCTCACCCATCCCTTCCTCCCACCCCAAGCCGCACCCCCAGCTACCTACTAACCTCATCCCACCTCCTTGACCTGTCCGTCTTCCCTGGACTGACCTATCCCCTCCCTACCTCCCCACCTACACCCTCTCCACCTATCTTCTTTACTCTCCATCTTCGGTCCGCCTCCCCCTCTCTCCCTATTTATTCCAGTTCCCTCCCCCCATCCCCCTCTCTGATGAAGGGTCTAGGCCCGAAACGTCAGCTTTTGTGCTCCTGAGATGCTGCTTGGCCTGCTGTGTTCATCCAGCCTCACATTTTATTATCTTGGAATTCTCCAGCATCTGCAGTTCCCATTATCTCTGATACTAACTTAAAATATGATCTGGTTTAACTGGAACAAAAAAAAACATGAACCAAGC
The DNA here is from genome assembly GCF_030684315.1 of Stegostoma tigrinum. Classification (NCBI taxonomy): domain Eukaryota; kingdom Metazoa; phylum Chordata; class Chondrichthyes; order Orectolobiformes; family Stegostomatidae; genus Stegostoma; species Stegostoma tigrinum. The sequence goes on along the minus strand of NC_081392.1, from coordinate 21,248,686 downwards.
TGACTGTTCCCTTTCCCATTCACTAAAGAATTACAAAACACTAAATCTTCATTCCATTCACCTCACTGCACACATTCTGACTGGATCCCAACCCCTTCCCATTGATCCCCACTGTATATTTTTCCAGTGGATCCCAACCTTTTCCCATTCGCTGCCACAGTACACACTCCCAATGGATTTAATCCCCTCCTCATTGTGGAATGCACAGAGGTACAGGGAGAGACAATGAGTCAACCATTGAAAAGACAGAGTGGCCTTGAACTTATCAAAGACCATAAATAAGACGACAAAAAATATGATCAGGAGTAGCCATTTAGCCCCTCAAGCCTCCTCCGTCATTCAATAGGACCAGAGTTGCTAAGCTTTCACTTCCTTTGCTGAAAATATTTACAGCACAAGACATACCATAAACATTTACTTCAATACAGGAACCCAAACAGTGACTGTTGGTAAATGGACTGTGAGAAGCTTCACTGCTGATCCTAATACTATCCTCATTCAACATGATTGTGTATCCCCAGAAACTGTGATAATATCAAACAGCCTACAGAATTCTCATTGCACCCCATCATTGACTGAATCTGTGTCTGTCACAGTCTCCCTCTGGACTTTATTCCCAGAGTTTCCAACAACAGTTTGAACCCAGTCAATACAGCCATTAAGGAGAAGAAAATCTCACTGACTGTTTCATTCTGGTCTTTATTAATCAGCTGAAAATAATTCATTCAAAGTGCAGGCATCAGGTGTGGGCGCAGTACCAGATGAGGGAGAGCATGGAAATGTTGGCAGGGATGAAATTACTCAGTTGATGCTAAGTAACTCTCCTATTCCTAGCAAAAAGAACACGCATCATCTGATTCCCCACAGTATCAACAATATTCACAAACAGTCTCATCTCCAACTCCTCCAGACCATTAGAAAATAATTTCAGGCTTGCTTTGTAATTAAGTGCATCTTTGCTACTTGCTTAGTGAAATGAGAGAGGATGCGAGTTTTGAGCTGGTACTTGCTGACAGTTCTGGATGTGAGTTTGCTCGCTGAGCTGGAAGGTTTGTTCCCAAACAATCAGTCACCATTCTAGGTAACATCATCAGTAAGCCTCTGATGAAGCGCTGGTGTTATGTCCCGCTTTCTATTTATCTGGTTAGGTTTCCTTGGGTTGGTGATGTCATTTCCTGCATTGGTGATGTCACCAACATCACCAACCCAAGGAAACCTAACCAGATAAATAGAAAGCGGGACATAACACCAGCGCTTCGTCAGAGGCTTACTGATGATGTTACCTAGAATGGTGACTGATTGTCTGGGAACAAACCTTACAGCTCAGTGAACCAGCTTACATCTCGAACACAATAAAGACCCACTCTCTTGTGGACCGAGAGGAGGAGAGTGCTGTCTTGGAGGTGAAAGGAGGACGTCGGGTTGGCTGTGCACCCTTGCAACCAGTGGATCTTAATGCTGGCTTCGGCCTAACGCTGGTTCAGGGGAGCAGCCAACCTGCAACGATGGCTGCGGCAAGTGCTCGTGCCCCAGGTCAGGGGGTCCGGAACACCATCCGTGTTTCTGTAAAGAAGGTGGATGAAGGTGCACCTGTGGACCGCACCTTCTTCGTGAAGAGGGTCCTGTTGGACTGTTGTGGGTTCGCTGCTGCGGACATTTACTGCCTGCAGGATTTCCCCGGAGGGGGTTTTTACGATGTGACCTTCCGGAGTGCCAAGCTTTGCGAGCGCTTCCTGGAGGTTTTCAAGGAGAAAGGAGGTGAGGGCCCCCTCTCTGTATTGACCGCTGTCCCACTGTTTGTGATGCCAGCACAGAGGAGCCGTATGGTGACTGTACACATGTACAACCCGCATGTGCCAGCAGTTGATGTCCTGACCTTCCTCGGAAGGTATGTGAAGGTGGAAGGGGACCTAACTGACATCGTGGACCCCTTTGGCATCTGGACGAGTAAGAGGCAGGTCAAGGTGACGCTGAGGATGGGCGCAGACGGGAATGTCGCACACCCACCGTCCAGCTTCGCGATCGGCGGGAGCAGGGGCTACCTGACCTATGCAGGGCAACCTAAAGTCTGCCATGCCTGTGGTAGGTCAGGTCACGTGGCGGCCAACTGCAAAGCCACCATCTGCAGGAACTGCAGGGAGGAGGGACACCTTGCAAAGGATTGCCCACGAGAGAGAAGCTGCAACCTTTGCGGGGAAGCGGGCCACTTCTATTGGGCATGCCCGCGGCGGGGTACCACCTACGCCCAGGTCGCCGGCAGGGGAAATGCGGGGCCAGCCCCGCCGGAGGAGAGGAAGGCACCAGGGCCCAGCAAGGACCCCACTAATGTGCAGGAGGGCCAGGCCGTGCAGGAGGGCCCAGCCCTGCAGGATGGGCCCGAGGCCAGCAAAGCACCCCTGCAGGCTCCGATTCCCCCCCGACAACCCGGAGCCAATGGAGGCGGCGACAGGCGACCCAGGGGAGTGGACAACAGTCCGGAAAGCGAGGAGGAAGGTGCTTCGAAGGGCCCAGGAACCGCAACCATCCGGCGGGAAGAGGCAGCTACAGGGGGGCTATAAGAGCTCCTCTGACGAGGAGGATTCGGAGAGGGCCCACCCGAAGCAGAAGTTAAAGATCTCGAGGGGGAAGGAAAGCAGCACCCCGCTTCCAGGTGACGGGAGGCGTCCTGAGGCTCCCTCCGACACCCAGTCAAGTGCCGCTGGAGCACTGGAGGGCCCCCTGGAACTTCCAGGCGGGAAGGAGGAAACAGCGCGTCCCCAGCCTGACCCGGAGCCGGACCCTCCTGCCTCCGCACCCCTGACAGGGGGATGCCACCCGGAAGGCAGCACGGACGGTTTCCTGAGCCCGGAGAGCGTCCAGCAGTTAGTCCGGGCAATGGGCATGAAGGGACAGATGGAGGGGCTGGACCTTGGACTTGGGGAGGGTACTGCGGTCACTGCCCACAATGGGGGTGCGAATTGCGAGCATTAATGTGCGCAGCGTCAAGTCAACCGCGAGATGTGTGTCCACGTTGGCCTACCTGACCACCATCAAGGCGGACCTCCTGTTTCTGCAGGAGTGTGGAATACCGCACCTCGGCAGGTACGGGAAATGGTCCGGCGCCTGGACCTGTGGGCCTTCCATCTGGTCGGTGGGTAACGACTGTCGCTCCTCGGGTCTGGCTATTCTGCTGCGGGGGCACAACTTCACCATCTCTCAAGTTCAGGAGGTGGTGGGGGGCGCCTCCTAGTGGCTGACATCACCTACAGGAATGCTCCCCTGAGGCTGATCAACGTGTACGCCCCAGGGGTACGGAGTGAGCGGTTGGCCGTCCTGCAGCGGCTTCCACCCCTGCTGGCTACGTCCAGGCCGGTCATCCTAGGCGGAGACTTCAACTGCATCATTGATGCAGATGGAAGATCCGGCGTGGGGACAGCGGGTGGGGGGATTCAACTGGACGTCACGTCCAGATCCCTGATGGGCACGGTGAAGGACGCCAAGCTGCTCGACGTCTTCAGCACCCCTGCAGACGGAGCGCAGCAGAGGTACACCTGGTCGCGGCCAGACAGGTCTATCCGCTCAAGGATAGACTTCCTGTTTGAGTCACGGACGTTCTCGGTCAGGTCCACCGGCGTCGAGCCGGTGTTCTTCTCTGACCACTGCCTCCTGTTGGCCGACTGTCACTTACAGGACGACCAGCCGGCCGGCAAGGGGACGTGGAAGCTCAACACGACTCTGTTGACCACAGAGAACGTCGAGGAGCTTAAGAGGGAGTACGCCGGTTGGAGAACCGTGAAACCCCTCTTTGAGACTCCAGGCGACTGGTGGGAGACGGTGAAGGAGAACATCAAGAGGTTCTTTGTCCTCAAGGGTGTTCAGAAGACAAGAGAGAGGCGGGGAAAGCTGTCGCAACTCCAGAAAAGGATGCAGAACCTGCTCCTTCTGCAGTTGATGGGGGTCGATGTCACGGAGGACCTCCGCGAGGTGAGGGGCCAGCAAGCCTCGCTCTTCGCCGTAGAGGCCTCCCAGATAATCTTCCGGTCCAGGGTCCGCTCCGTGGAGCAGGACGAGACGTGCTCGCGTTTCTTCTTTCAGAAGGTGCACAAAGAGAGCTCTGTGCTTAGCCGGCTGAAGGAGGACGACGGCTCGGTGACGTCGTCTCGGCCCGACATTTTGAGGATCAGCAGATCCTTCTATGCCGGACCGTACGACACGAAGCCCACGGACAGCACGGCCTCCGAGTCGTTCCTGTCGTCTATCACGGAGGTCTTAGACGACGGCACGAGGGAGTGGCTGGACCGGCCGATATCCCTGGACGAGCTGGCCAGAGCCCTCAAGTCCTTGCAGAGGAATAGGACTCCCGGAAGCGACGGCTTACCGGTCGAGCTGTATTCCGCTCTGTGGGGCCTTGTCGGCCAGGACCTGCTGGAGGTGTACGATAGTGCGCTTCGGGCAGGGGAAATGTGCAAGTCCATGAGGAAGGGCATCATCACCCTCATTTACAAGAGGAAGGGGGGGAGGGAAGAAATTAAGAATTGGCGTCCCATTTCACTTTTGAACGTGGACTACAAAATCCTGGCCAAGGTCATTGCCAACCGGGTCAGGTCTGTCCTGGAGTCGGTGATTCACCCTGACCAAACCTGTGCTGTGCCGGGCAGGAAGATCACTGACAGCCTCGCGCTCATCAGGGATACGATCGCCTATGTACAGGACAGGCGGGTGGACACCTGCCTCGTCAGCCTGGACCAGGAGAAGGCCTTCGACAGGGTCTCTCATGCTTACATGAGGGACGTCCTCTCCAAATTGTGGTTCGGGGAGGGCATCCGCAATTGGATCTGGCTGCTCTACGCCAACATCGTTAGCGCAGTCTCGATCAACGGGTGGGAATCAGACAGTTTTCCTGTTAGATCTGGAGTCAGGCAGGGCTGCCCGCTCTCTCCTGCCTTGTTCGTGTGCTGTATGGAGCCCTTCACCGCCTCCATCAGGAAGGACGTGAGCCTGAAAGGCGTGACTATCCCAGGCAGCAGAGGCCTTCAGGTCAAGACCTCCCTGTACGTGGACGATGTCGCCGTCTTCTGCACCGATCGTCGGTCGGTGAGTAGGCTGTTGGACATCTGCGGCCAGTTTGAACTGGCCTCGGGTGCCTAAGTCAATTGATGTAAGAGCGAGGTCATGTTCTTCGGGAACTGGGACGACCGCTCCTTCATCCCCTTCACCGTCAGGACAGACTACCTGAAGGTGCTGGGTGTTTGGTTCGGTGGAGCTGGGGCGTGCACTAAGACTTGGGAGGAGCGTATCGCCAAATTGAAGCAGAAGCTGGGCAGGTGGACGCTCCGGTCCCTCTCCATCGCGGGTAAGAACCTGGTTGTCAGGTGCGAGGGGCTTTCGGTACTGTTGTATGTGACGCAGGCCTGGCCTATTCCCTGGACCTGCGCCGCTGCAGTCACCCGGGCCATCTTCCACTTCATTTGGGGGTCGAGGATGAACCGGGTCCGCAGAGACACCATGTACAAAGACCTGGGAAATGGGGGAAAGGGAGTACCGAACGCCACCCTCGCCCTGACGGCTACCTTTGTGTGTGGCTGCATCAAGCTGTGCGTAGATCCTCAGTACGCAAACACCAAGTGTCACTACTTACTGAGGTTCTACCTGTCCCCGGTGTTGCGAAGGATGGGCCTGGCCTTGTTGCCGCGGAACGCTCCGAGTAGTTGGACCGTCCCGTACCACCTGTCCTTCATGGAGAAATTTTTGAAAGGAAACACCTTTGACCACAAGGCCGTCAGGCAGTGGTCAGCACGTAGTATCCTCGAGACCCTTCGGGAAAAGGAGAGGGTGGATCCCGTCGTGTGGTTCCCCACGCAGATTGCCAAAGTCGTTTGGCAGAATGCCTCATCGCCAGAACTTTCAAACAAGCACAAGGACATTGCTTGGCTGGCGGTGACAGGGGCTCTGCCAGTGAGATCCTTTATGCATGCCCGGAATCTCTGCATCACCGCACGCTGCCCTCGAGGTGGCTGCGGGGGGGACGAGACTGTCGATCACCTCCTTCTGGAGTGTGCCTATGCGCAGGAGGTCTGGAGGGGGATGCAGTGGTATTTGTCGAGGTTCGTCCCGAGCAGCTCCATGACGGGGGACTCCGTGCTCTACGGGCTGTTTCCGGGGACGCACACCGAGACCAACATCAACTGCGCCTGGAGGACCATCAATGCGGTGAAAGACGCTCTTTGGTCTGCCCGCAACTTGCTGGTCTGCCAGCTGAAAGAACTGACCCCCACCGAGTGTTGCAGACTGGCGCACTCCAAGGTCCAGGACTATGTGCTGAGGGACGCGCTAAAGCTTGGGGCAGCCGCCGCCAAGGCGCGGTGGGGAAAGACCACGGTATGAACCCCCTCGTCCAGGATAGGAAAAAGGGCCCTATCTGGTAACTGGGCCCGGCTAGCGCCTTCCCCAACTGGCCAGGGGGCCAACTGGGGCTGTGCGGGGTGACGACTGCCGGGGTATTTTCTTTGCTTTGTTTTTTTTTCTCTTTTTTTTCCTTTAGTTGGTGTACGTACCCCCGGGTAACCCGGAGTGGCTTGCATGACTGGGTAGGTGTATAAATGTTTTATTTTTTGTACATTCTATGAATAAAGTATATTTTTTCAAATAAAAAAAAGGTGATGAAACGTCTGAAAACGAAACTTCCAGCTCAGCGAGCAAACTCACATCCAGAACCTCAACCTGAGCCACAAATCTTCTCAAAACTCACTTGCTGACAGTGATATACAAGGACAACTTTCACTCATTTGCTCTCTACTTCAGCACCAGACAACTCCCATTAGAAATCTAGAACACCACTTTGAGTGAATAATAATGAAACAGTGATTTGTATGAACAGGACTAGGATGTAAACACACAGTCTGTGTGTATTTGTGTGTACAGGCTGAGGGAGTGTTGTGTTCTTTGAGGGGCGGTTTTTCAGTTGAGACAATAAACTGAGACCTGTCCTGTTTAATGTAAAACAAGGAGCTTCTAAATGACATAATCAGCATCACTTTATTCTAACCTCAAACAATGCTGGCAAAAATAAACAGAGTTGAAATGCCTAATACTAGAGGGCAGGCATTTAAGGTGCAAGCGGGCAAGTTCAAATGAGATGTAAGGGGCATATGTTTTACTCAGAGAGTGGTTGAAGTCTGGAAATCGCTGCCAAAGCTGCTGGTGGAAGCAGATAAAATAAGGGCATTTAAGGGGCTTTTAAATAATCACATGAATATGCAAGGAATGGGGGGATATGGACCATGGGAAGGCAGAAGAAATTAATTTAATTTGGCGTCATATTCAGTGCGACATTGTGGGCTAAAGGGCCTGTTCCTGTGCTGTGCTGTGCTGTTGTATGTTCTATACTACCCTCTCATTCATCCAAACTGGCATCTTACTATATTAAAACTGCTTGCTTAGTCCGCAGGAATATAGACGCTTCTGTCCAGCAACACAGGAGAGCCATCCAAACTCAGAATGGGGCTCAAGGCACAAAATGGTTCTTGTCAGAATCCATCAAGGTAAGAGAAGCACAAGGGGAGTGCGCTTCCTTTCTTACATATTTTAATTGAGAGTGCTGTAAGCCACTGAGTAGTGAGTGGAAATTCTAAGCTTCCCACTCACTGACAGGCCTCCTGACCTACTGTGTAGATGGTGTGGGCCACCGCCTTAGGCCTGTCTGGAAATTTATACCTTGAGAGATAGCACCTTCAAGAGTAAGAGGTGAAACAACCTGCAAAGAAAGGAAACATTTCTGCATTTAAGAGAAAGCAGAACTGACAGACAATCTAGAACAATATTGCCAGACGAGATTACCAGACATTATGAATGCTGGGTTTGTAACATCAGCTTCTTTATAATGAACTGATTTATTGAACAAAAGCAAACATATTAACAGCAAAATTTACAAGTTGTGGAAATTTCCATTTCCAGGTGGCAGTCAGATTTACGTAGTGCCACAATGACAATGGTGAAAATTATTGAATTTCTTAAATGACTAATAAAAGGGCAGTACAATCAGTTTTAGGAGCCATCACTCAGCCTGTACTATGCTTTTCCAACAGGATAAAATAGATCCTGCCTAATTCACACAAAAAGCAAAAGTTACAAGCTTATGTTTCTGCAGAAAGAATGCGAGTTGTTCATAATTGTAGCTATTTTAAAAAACAACTTTGCAAACTTTTCAGTCCATTTATTCTCTCACATTCACTCTGGGTGGATTAAATCCTCACAGTCAACCAAATTCACTTTGTGCAAGAATGGATCAGGATGTTGGCAGATCTCACAAAAGTTGCCAGATGCCATTCTTTACGCAGAGAGTTGTGAGAGCATGGAATGCGTTGCCAGCAGCAGTTGTGGAAGCAAGGTCATTGGGGTCATTTAAGAGACTGCTGGACATGCATATGGTCACAGAAATTTGAGGGTGCATCCATGAGGATCAATGGTCGGCACAACATTGTGGGCTGAAGGGCCTGTTCTGTGCTGTACTGTTCTATGTTCTATGTTCTATGTTCTATGTTGGATAAGAGACATTCCAGCCAGGACAACAATCAGATAGGCTGTATGTGGGGTACATCCATCAATGCCCAACACATTATAATGCATCTGTTAGCAGTAGCTGAATGAATAGCGTTGCCAGCACTTCTGAGTTAGTAAATCATGGGTTGGGGGTCTGCCCCCAAGACAGAGGCTAGGCTAACATTCCAGTGCAATATTGAGAGACAGCTACACAGTCAGGGTGTCAGTAAAGAGGGAGTGCTGCACTGTCAAAGTGTCAGTGATGAGGATGAGCTACTCTGTCAGACAGTCAGTACAAAGATGGTGCCACACTGTGGGAGGGTCAGTGCTGAGGGAGTGCCACACTGTCAGAGGGTCAGTGCTGAGGGAGTGGGCACTGTCGGAGGGTCAGTGCTGAGGGAGTGCCACACTGTCAGAGGGTCAGTGCTGAGGGAGTGGGCACTGTCGGAGGGTCAGCGCTGAGGGAGCGCCGCACTGTCGGAGGGTCAGCGCTGAGGGAGTGCCGCACTGTCGGAGGGTCAGTACTAAAGGAATGCCACACTGTTGGAGGGTCAGTACTGAGGGAGCGCCGCACTGTCGGAGGGTCAGTACTGAGGGAGTGACTTTGATTATGCATCCATGACAAGCCATGGACCATCATCAGCAGCAAAATTGTCCTCCAGCACAATCAGTTGTCAACCCAGTGAAGCTATCAAACAGGACCTACTGGCATATTCAACCCTGGAAGCAGCAAGTGATAGGCAGACCTAACTGATCCCATTACTAATGTGATCTAAGCTCTACAGTGCTATTATATCCAGTCATGTATGGTCGTTGACAGTTAAATAACTTACTAGAAATGTTCTCATCCTCAATGACAGTGAAGACCATCACATCAGGGCAAAAGATAAAACTGAAGTATTTACACTGTTAAGGTGCATGTTTAAACTCTGATACTGCAGTTAGCATTCTCACATCAGTCGAGGTCACTAAAAAAAAATTCATCTTGCTAATGGACTGTGTGCTGCCACAGTTTCTGCTACAATTGTCAGCAGACAAACAGAAATTGTTCTCCAAAAGTATTGCAAAACATTTCAAAGCTTCCTGTCAATATTTTCCAAACTGAAAGCATTAAAAGGAAAGGTTCTTGGTACAGCAGTGACAGTGTTGGAACTGCAATCCATGCTAATGGAATTCTCATGGCCATTCTTTGTATTCAAGGAGTGTCAACATGTGACGAGTTTTGCGCTGAATTCTAAAGCCAACAGATTACAGAACTGGTGGAAATATAAATGCAGTGACCAGCTGGCCGCGGACCATCGCTCACTACCTCCCAAAGTGCATTTATGTCCGTTCCAAAGCTGACCTACCCATACACTTTAGAAAGGTTTTTGTCATGGACATTAAACCTGCGCAAAAGCTCAGTACCAAGGAATAAGGTGGTCGACCCTTAATCTGAGAGTTTCCAGAAGCATCTTGATCACCCTAAATCTGATTTTACTCACTGAACTGCCCTTTACACCGCTGTTATGAATCAAAGTTGACATTAAAGTCCACAGTAAATTGAAACATTCCAATGAGGGAGATATCGCTACATCAGCGCAGAGTTTACAAACTGCATGTCAGATTGTTATTTCAATTCATAAACAATAATAAGTATTGATTGAAACTTCAAGGCAAGTTTCTGCTGATTGCTCATAAATAACAAACATTGCTTACTGGGCTCAGTGCTGTTATATTATTCAAAATGTATTGGAGAAAACAAAAGCAAAGGCCTTTAAAAACCAATTATCATCTGGCAACGTTTGATAAGCTTTAGGTGCAGGAGGAGTGGCCGGTAACACAAAGAGGTTCCTAGGCCTAGGCGTTTATTGGACTTTCTCCACTTGCCTCAATCCCTTCAGTAAGTAAAGAATCAATCCTTTCCTTATTAACATTAGCGGTGCTGAGCTTGGTATTGGTAACTCTTTGGCCACACCTTTTAGAACCGTCCTGAACTGTTGTTGGTCCTTTACTCTAACAGGCCCCATGCATATGTGGACAGGTCCCCAAAAGGTCAGTGACAGAGATAGTACCTGATGCGATAAGAAGCGTGGAGAGTCTCAAGGCCACTGATTTGATCCCCGGTTCTGAGTGGGATCAGCAGGCAGGATGGGGCTGGGGGAGGGTGCGGGTTGCGGGGGAAGGTGGACAAGCATGTGCTGTGATCAGGTTTACCATTCATGGACTAAGTGCAGAGAAGCTCAGGCAGATGCCGGGGTGAAAACAAGGCTGGAGTGACTTGTGATGCCTAATGTTGCTGAATAGCTCACAGATCAGGTTCCTAAGCAAAAGACCTCCTTTGCAGGTGGATCTATGCCACAGCTGGAGTGAGCAACAGGGTGAAATTGGATGGGAAACTGCAACAAATAGAATTTTCTGAACTCTTATTCTTCATTAATTGAATAATGTGAAATGATGCATTAAACTGAATTGCTGCCTGCTCCTATATCCAGTCAATAGAAACACTTGGAAAGATGGGTCACATAACAGTATATATGCTTCTTAATGCTTTCGCTGTAGGTCAATAGTTGCTATAAAATTCACCATGAAATTATTCTTATGATTTTTATGACAGTTTGATTTGTGGAAGTGCCTTCATTGTAATTCTGCAAAACATGCTTTAGCTTTGAGACACTCCTGTGGTAACACTTTGGGGAATTGATGGGTTTGTCACTTTAAAACAATTCAATTTTTTATCCAATGATCCTTTTATTCTAATTAGCCTTTGTAAGGATTTTTTTTAAAGTGTAGGGTATGACAACAAAAGGAGAGGTTGCTGGGGAATAGAAAGGAGATTGAGGCTAATTTAACCTAGTGCCTAGATGAAAAGAAATGCAGATTGAGATTCTGAAAACTGGAGAGATTAGTGATTGAAATCAGATTGGTGTCAACAAAAAGGGAAGAGCAAGCAGGGGTAACAGTGCACAGTGAAATATTGAAGGGAAGAGTGAGAGCAAATAGCATGAAGTGGGTTTATTAAACACATAGTTCTTGATAAATAGCTACAATGGATAGAATAGTTTGTAAAAATGGTGAGAATAATATAGGGAGAGAAGAACTCAGAGCTGTTAACTATTAGCAAAGTGGAAAATTGGGATATACAAACTAAATAATGTTTAACTCTGTGTTTACCCCCTCATCTTTGCATTGATATCCAGTTAATGGTCTCCATTTTTGCCTTCTACCTGCATTAAATTCACTGTGGGTTGGAAAATGACACAACTCCATATGTTATGACCATGGATGTTGAATGTGTGTTCAGAGCTAGTTTGGCCGAATACTCTTTTCCTGCGATAAAAACAGAAAAAGCCACGAGAAAGTTCAGGCAGCACCTGTGGAAGGAAAAACAAAGTTAATGATTCTGGGTGGTGATGCTGCCTTATTCTATGATCTCCTTCTGCGTTTTTGAACATTCTCTGTAGCAATGTTTTACTTCTGCAGAGGGCTTTACAGCGGAAGGTATGTTTTAAAATTTGTAAACAAGGTAAATGACTGTCTAATGGCTCTGTCGGTCACACTGCCTTTCAATTAGCTATGTTGGGATAGGATAGAAGATAGGAGGACGGTAGGCCAATCGACCCTTCGAGCCTCCTTCATTATTCAACATAGTCATGGCTGATCATCCAACTCAGCCTCCTGTTTCTGCTCTGCTCACATTCCCTTTGATCCTTTTAACCCTAAGACCTATATTTAACTCCTTCTTGAAAACATTTACTATTTTGGCCTCAACCACTTTTTGTGGCAGAGATTTGGAAGTTTAAATGTGAAAGATATGGTGATTCATAAATAAATCATCTACATCATGTTGTGCTGCTAAAGTAAATTTGTAGTATCTGTTGAAGTAGAAAATAAAAATCCTTTTTATTTAAGAAACGTCTCACCACGGCTTCATCTTACCACAAGGCTGCAAGAAAGAGCGGGGTCATCACTGTTGATTAATGCTGTGTCTTAGTAACACATCACCCCATTGGATTTAAACCCTTCTACTACATCTCCACCTGGATCTCTGATTTGATCAATTATTATGCAGTGAAAGCTTACAATTTCACAGATGTATTTTTTGAATCAGCAGAGAGAAAAGCGAACAGAAACCAGTTTTACAGCCAGCTTTGGAGCAGAGGCAAGAAATTCAATTACATTTCTAGGACAGAGCTGCAGTCTGGGAGATAAAAGACTGTAGAAGTACAGAGGAGGGACCAGGTTCGTGGTTCATCGGTATTTCTGTTTACAGATACTTCTTGACCTGCTACCAATTCCTGGCAATTGCTGTTTTTATTGTACTTTCCTGTGTTCCTTCAGGATTTAATCTGTGTCTGCAACATATTTTGACATTGACTAGACTGAAACCCACCTATAAACTCCAGCTAAGTACTGACTCGATTTACATTCTTGCTGAGGGCTGGTGCTGTTTTCCAGCACAGACTATGGTTTGAATAAATCGATAGTTAATCTCCATTGTCACGAGAGACACACCTTTCCAACCTGAGCACTTCCATCTTCCGCGACTGCCACGTGGACTCAATCTCACTCTGAAACCCTCAGAACTCCCTCTGCATAATGTGGCTGAGAGTACCTCTCTCTCAATGCTCATCCATAGGGAGGGGAGAGGTGTAAACTCACTCTTCCTTTCACCAAATTGCCACTTTCCACACTGTCTGACCTTCAAACATACCATTTGAGGTACCTCACTATTTAGGGATAAGGGGGAGGGATGGGTTTCAGATTGAGGTGAGGGCTTTGAGTGGAGGGAAAGGATTGGGGAGGGGGGAGGGGACAGGAGGTGATTGAGGGGAGAGAAGGGAAGCACAGAGAGGGAAATGTTTCCCAGGAAGGAGATGGAGGGGAATGAGGAGAGCAGGTTGAGGAGGGGGAGGGGCTTGAAGAGAGTGGAGGGAGGTGTTTGAGGGAAAGAGATGGAGGAAGGAGAGTGAACAGTGTCCTTATTTCAGGGTCCTCATTCTAAAACTGTTAGGCTCTCTCTGAACTGTATGGATGAGCCTGAAGGGACAGCTGGCTTCTGGAGATCTTGGTTTCACAGAAGGTGCAGTTGGTTTCAGAGGATTATACACGTTTGGCTTCACTGTATGTTATCATTCCATGAGGACAGCTCCTCATCCTGATTGCCCATCAACCTTCATATTCTAAATCTGCAATTCATTCCCTCAAACCTCAAAGGGGTTGTAGAATTTTGTTGTCCCCACCATGGATCAGAAGTAGATAAATGGAAATGGTGCAGAGACCAGCCGTAGCTTAAGGAAGTGGTACAGGTTTGAATGGCTGAAAGACCTCCTTTTATCTTCTATTTCCGTTTTGTGTGACATGATTCCCTAGAAATAACTCAGTTGAATCCCTGCATATTTTATTGCAGCTTTAATTTCCCACATTGTCTCAATTAATAAGGTCCTATTGGTAAGACACCTTCTCTTTAAAAACTGTAGTCATGATAATATCTGTGTTTTATGTATTTTAGACATTTTTCTAGTCAAACTGTTCAACGTGTTATGACACACATTTGAACTTTATCACTGGCCTCCAGGTCCAGAGATAGGTATACTATCACTTCAACACAAGATCCTTTTCACCCATCAGTATTCAAACGCAGCTAAAAATGCCAGCATTGTCATTTTCCCACATGCAAACTATGATCCAGACATGGAAAGAATCCATCAAGATGAATAACTGTCAAATAATATATTCTTACAGAGCTCTGAGATCTGATTGTCAGTGAGCCCTGGTGCATTGGTGTCCTGAATTTGCCAATTAGTGTTTTACAATAGTTACTTAGCTAGAACGTGTTGTAATTCACACCTTTTATGGCATCTGTCAAGCAATGATTTTGGTCAAAAAGGTTACTGTTCTATCTGAAACACTCCAGGTGATTGCATAGTGATTATATCAGTAGAGACGGAGGTCCCATTTCCGATTACAAAGGTCAGATTGGTCTTCAACTCAGTAAACAGAAACAGTAACACTAGAGGGACTGTTCATCCAGCTGGGGTCAGGAGTTGAACATGACAGGCTGAACTGTCTGCAGGGATCCAGTCATTTCACGGCTTGGGGTTAGTTTATTGAGCTCTGTTACTGCATCCATCTCCTGGCGGGAGAAAGAAAGTCACACTGAGATGAATGCAGTACCCAAGATAGCCAGCCCTGCCACCCTATTCCAGGGCGTGTCTGTGTCTCTCAGTGCTCACAGCTCCCAGTCCTAGTGAATGAGATCGCTGACATATGTTGGGAATGGTGGGGGTGTGTGCATGATGAGCCCTTCAACGTTTACTTCGGGTTCAACTCGTACAGCCACACAGGCAGAAAGGTCCCTGCATCAGCTCCTACTCTCTGTTGAGCAACTGGGTCCTATGTTTTTACTGTCATGTTTGATATTTCCATCAGGCACAGGATCAGCATTGAACTCCACAGTCAGAGGCAGAGTTGACAAACAGTTTTAAAACCCTTCTCACTCTCTGGTTCTCAAATTCAACATATTGTTAGAGCAGGGAATAATCATCAAGTGTTGAGATGGATAGACAGAGAGCTAGACAGAAGGACAGATATAAAGGCAGAATACTGCAGATATTGGAAATTTGAAATAAACACACAAAGTGCTGGGTGAGCTCAGCAGGTCTGACAGCATAAATAGAAAGGAACATTTGATGTTTTGAGTTAGTATGATTCCTCTTCAGAATAATAATTCTTAGTAATCAAGGTTCTGAAGAAAGATTCTGAAGAAAGGTTCTGAAGAAAGATTCATACTGGATTTGAAGTATTAACTCTGTTTCTGTCTGCACAGATGCTGCCAGACCTGCTGAGATTCTCCAGCACTTGCCCTCAACACCTCCTCCCTCACCCCCATCCCAGGCCCCAAGATGAATTTCCACAGCAAGCAGATGTTCACCTGCACATCCACCAATGTGGTATTCTGCATCTGCTGTACCCGTTGTGGCTTCCTCTACATTGGGGAAACCAAGCGGAGGCTTGGGGACAGCTTTGCTGAACACCTACGCTTGGTTCACAATAAACAACTGCACCTCCCAGTCGCAAACCATTTTAACTCCCCCTCCCATTCTTTAGATGACATGTCCATCCAGGGCCTCCTGCAGTGCCACAAGGATGCCACCCGAAGGTTGCAGGAACAGCAACTCATATTCCGCTTGGGAACCCTGCAGCCCAATGGTATCAATGTGAACTTCACCAGCTTCAAAATCTCCCCTTCCCCCACTGCATCCCAAAACCACCCCAGTTTGTCCTCACCTCCCTAACCTTTCTTCCTCTCACCTATCCCCTCCTCCCACCTCAAGCCGCACCTCCATTTCCTACCTACTAACCTCATCCTGCCCTCTTGACCAGTCCGTCCTCCCCAGACTGACCTATCCCCTCCCTACCTCCCCACCTATACTCTCCTCTCCATCTTCGGTCCGCCTCCCCCTCTCTCCCTATTTATTCCAGAACCCTCTCCCCATCCCCCTCTCTGATGAAGCGTCTAGGCCCGAAACGTCAGTTTTTGTGCTCCTGAGATGCTGCTGGGCCTGCTGTGTTCATCCAGCCTCACACTTTGTTATCTACGATAGATGGATCGATAGACAGACAGATAGATAGATAGACAGACAGACAGACAGATAGACAGACATGGCATTTTGCCACTTCTGTCGCAATGAGATAAAAAATGAAAAACAGGTGTTTTGGTGAAGAGAATGTTCAGGTGAACAGAGGGAGTGAAAATGAATTAAATCAAAAACAAGGATAGAAAGAGGGTATGAGAAAATGAAATCATAGATGAAGAAATGGTAAGAATTCTGCTCACCCTATTCTAAAGCTGAGCTTTATGTAAAACTGTTGCAGTTGATTAAATCTCATTTTATGACAATTTGACATCTATTTCTGTACTGTACCTGCGACAGATGCAAAAGGCAACAGGTTCAGGACTAAACTCAACCACACTGTGCAAAACTAATCTCACTATTATTCTGTTTCGAGGTTTTCTCCGTCAACTTGCTATATAAGGTCAGTTAGGCTCTGAGACAGTTTTTCTAATAAAGGTTGTGTGCTGCATTTGACACGACTCAGAGAGCATCTTGTGGAAAGTTAAATTGTCGTCTCTCATTGGAGCCAAGCGAGATTTGTAGATCAGTCAGAAAAGGCCAAAATGGGAGACCAGAGAGAGTGGGGACAGGGGAGGTGGTCTCAAGCTGGACTTTTGAACCTGCTCAGTCTCTTGCCCTTGCGGAGGGATATGGGTGAGGACATCACCAGACCGGTCAGGACTCAAGGTCTGAGCTTGAGTGTGGGATGATCCAAGTGTGTGAAGGAATCTTGAATCTATGACACCTTCCCAGTCCAATGGATCTCATGCCAGACTCTAGCTCCCCAGTCAGAGGGACAGAGGACAAAGACATATCAGGACGGAGATGATGTCAGAAGGTTAGGGTTAACTGGGAGGGGTTGAAAGCAATGTTATTATGAAAAGCCCTTTGCTGTAATTTTCACTTTATGTTCTTGGCAGTTTGAAGGTCAGATGAGTAGAGAGTGAATTTTCATCCATGACTGTCACAAATCTCATCCTTTCAGCAAACATGATGTTATGCCTGAAATGAGTGAGTCATCCTGATGCCGTTCTTTCATATTTCTCCCCATTTTCTTGTTTAAACAAAACCTGACATTCGAGCTATATGAAAGGTCAACATCTTTGATATGGGTTTAAAATGATCTCACAGTTCGACTGAATCATTGCAGCCTTGCAAAGGATGTATCGCAAACCCAACAATCCGAGACCTTTCCCTCAGCAGTTCTGCACATTTCTCATTGGGAGCTGTGTTCAAAGGGTAGTCTCCGGGAGATTTTGAGCTACACCTTTGCTGATTGCGCATCCTGTGCTGCGTAACTACCCTGGAGTGGACACTGAATTTACTGTCACTAGGGGCCTCACCGATTGCTGGGCTAGGAATGAGAAAAGGCTATTTGGCCCAACTAGTTGGGGCGGCACAGTGTCTCAGTGGTTAGCACCGCTGCCACACAGCGCCAGGGACCTGGGTTCGATTCCACCCTCAGGTGACTGTGTGATATTTCCACATTCTCGCCTGGGTGCTCTAGTTTCCTCCCACAGTCCAAAGATATGCAGGTCAGGTGGACTGGCCATGCTAAATTGCCTACTGTGCCCTGGCACCTGCAAGCTAGTTGTGTTAGTCATGGGAAATGGAGACTTATGGGGAAGACGGTGGGATGTTGTTCAGAGGATTGGTGTGGACCGAATGGATTCTAGTCCTTGCACTGTCCCCAAAGAAATATTTTGTTTTCACGCTCAATTAATCCTGATATGGGTAAATTTAAATTCCAGAAAATACATCCATCCTCATGGCTCACTGTTCAAGAGAGCTACCCTCCCTGAGCTCTTGCTTCTTCCATGGCCCCCCACCTCACACTGTTCTCAACATGAAGACCTCCCTGGCTTTTTATCAAAGCTCTGATAACAATGGAATTGTTTAAGGATAAAAAGTTGGACAGACGGAGCTTGTTTCCAATTCAGTTTGGAAGAGTGAGCAGGTGATTTGATTGAAGGGTTCCAGATCTTGAATGGTCTGAAAAAGGTGGATGGGGAAAGGATCATTCCTCTTTGGGTCAGTCCAGAGCCAGGGAACACTGATTTCAAATGGGGGATCAGCCCTTCAGGGCAGAAATAAGGGGACTGCCTTCTCACAGAATACACCAGAGTTCCAGGGTCAGTACTGAGACAGAGCCGCACTGTTGGAGGGTCAGTGCTGAGAGATAGCCACGCTGTCGGAGGGTCAGTGCTGAGGGAGCGGGCACTGTCGGAGGGTCAGTGCTGAGGGAGCGGGCACTGTCGGAGGGTCAGTGCTGAGGGAGCGGGCACTGTCGGAGGGTCAGTGCTGAGGGAGTGGGCACTGTCGGGGGGTCAGTGCTGAGGGAGCGGGCACTGTCAGGGGGTCAGTGCTGAGGGAGCGGGCACTGTCGGGGGGTCAGTGCTGAGGGAGTGCCGCACTGTTGGAGGGTCAGTGCTGAGAGATAGCCACGCTGTCGGAGGGTCAGTGCTGAGGGAGCGGGCACTGTCGGAGGGTCAGTGCTGAGGGAGCGGGCACTGTCGGGGGGTCAGTGCTGAGGGAGTGGGCACTGTCGGAGGGTCAGTGCTGAGGGAGCGCCGCACTGTTGGAGGGTCAGTGCTGAGGGAGCGGGCACTGTCGGAGGGTCAGTGCTGAGGGAGCGGGCACTGTCGGAGGGTCAGTGCTGAGGGAGTGGGCACTGTCGGAGGGTCAGTGCTGAGGGAGTGCCGCACTGTTGGAGGGTCAGTGCTGAGAGATAGCCACGCTGTCGGAGGGTCAGTGCTGAGGGAGCGGGCACTGTCGGAGGGTCAGTGCTGAGGGAGCGGGCACTGTCGGGGGGTCAGTGCTGAGGGAGTGGGCACTGTCGGAGGGTCAGTGCTGAGGGAGTGCCGCACTGTTGGAGGGTCAGTGCTGAGGGAGCGGGCACTGTCGGAGGGTCAGTGCTGAGGGAGCGGGCACTGTCGGAGGGTCAGTGCTGAGGGAGTGGGCACTGTCGGAGGGTCAGTGCTGAGGGAGTGGGCACTGTCGGAGGGTCAGTGCTGAGGGAGTGGGCACTGTCGGAGGGTCAGTGCTGAGGGAGCGGGCACTGTCGGAGGGCCAGTGCTGAGGGAGCGGGCACTGTCGGAGGGTCAGTGCTGAGGGAGTGGGCACTGTCGGAGGGTCAGTGCTGAGGGAGCGGGCACTGTCGGAGGGTCAGTGCTGAGGGAGCGGGCACTGTCGGAGGGTCAGTGCTGAGGGAGTGGGCACTGTCGGGGGGTCAGTGCTGAGGGAGTGGGCACTGTCGGAGGGTCAGTGCTGAGGGAGTGGGCACTGTCGGAGGGTCAGTGCTGAGGGACTGCTGTACTGTCAGAGATGCTGTCTTTGATATAACGTGCTAAACTAAGGCCCAGTTTGCCCTTTCAGGGGCAGAAACGTCCCGTGGCAATTCATGAAAAGAATCAGAATTTCCCACCTTGCCCAAACAATATCCGTGCGTTCGATCATTGTCAGGTTGCTCTTTGTGGGAATTGGCTACTCTCCTGTTTCCCAAACTGGAGCAGAGACTAGGTTTCCAGGACAAATTCCACTGGCTGCAAAGCCATTTGGGTCATCTTGAGACTTGATTAAGTCCTATATCACTGTATTTTCTTCTTTCATTTAAATTCTTGCAACTGAAGGGGATCTTGAATACTTGGGCGGAAACAGTGAGCTCTAAAAAATCAAATTCTTTTCCTGACCAAATCCCAGATCATTTTGACCCTCATTCAATTCATTGCCTCTGTTAACTCCATGTGTCTGCAATAAATCAGCCGCAACATATTTTCTTGCTCATTTTTAAAATCTGTGTTATTGATTTTTTTTTTCCCTCTGACAGAACCAAGTCTCTCTACAAAATCAATGGTGAAAGTGTCAGCTTAAAAATAAACCAGTAATAATCATGGTAGGACAACCTATAGTGAGTTTGAGTTTCCATGAATTATAAACTAGCAGGGAAGGTACTGCCAGAGACCTGTATTATCAAGCTGCATTTCAGCACCAGACACAGGCTTTGAATTAATAAAATGTGAGGCTGGATGAACACAGCAGGCCCAGCAGCATCTCAGGAGCACAAAAGCTGAAGTTTCGGGCCTAGACCCTTCATCAGAGAGGGGGATGGGGCGAGGGTTCTGGAATAAATAGGGAGAGAGGGGGAGGCGGACAGAAGATGGATAGAAAAGAAGATAGGTGGAGAGAGTATAGGTGGGGAGGTAGGGAGGGGATAGGTCAGTCCAGGGAAGACGGACAGGTCAAGGAGGTGGGATGAGGTTAGTAGGTAGGAGATGGAGGTGCGGCTTGGGGTGGGAGGAAGGGATGGGTGAGAGGAAGAACAGGTTAGGGAGGCAGAGACAGGTTGGACTGGTTTTGGGATGCAGTGGGTGGGGGGGAAGAGCTGGGCTGGTTGTGTGGTGCAGTGGGGGGAGGGGACGAACTGGGCTGGTTTTGGGATGCGGTGGTGGAAGGGGAGATCTTGAAGCTGGTGAAGTCCACATTGATACCATTGGGCTGCAGGGTTCCCAAGCGGAATATGAGTTGCTGTTCCTGCAACCTTCGGGTGGCATCATTGTGGCACTGCAGGAGGCCCATGATGGACATGTCATCTAAAGAATGGGAGGGGGAGTGGAAATGGTTTGCGACTGGGAGGTGCAGTTGTTTATTGCGAAAAGAGCGGAGGTGTTCTGCAAAGCGGTCCCCAAGCCTCCGCTTGGTTTCCCCAATGTAGAGGAAGCCACACCGGGTGCAGTGGATGCAGTATACCAGATTGGCAGATGTGCAGGTGAACCTCTGCTTAATGTGGAATTGAGCAGATTAATGCACATTAAGCAGAGGTTCGCCTGCACATCTGCCAATGTGGTATACTGCATCCACTGCACCCGGTGTGGCTTCCTCTACATTGGGGAAACCAAGCGGAGGCTTGGGGACCGCTTTGCAGAACACCCCCGCTCGGTTCACAATAAACAACTGCACCTCCCAGTCCACTCCCCCTCCCATTCTTTAGATGACATGTCCATCATGGGCCTCCTGCAGTGCCACAATGATGCCACCCGAAGGTTGCAGGAACAGCAACTCATATTCCGCTTGGGAACCCTGCAGCCCAATGGTATCAATGTGGACTTCACCAGCTTCAAGATCTCCCCTTCCCCCACCGCATCCCAAAACCAGCCCAGTTCGTCCCCTCCCCCCACTGCATCCCAAAACCAGTCCAGCCTGTCTCTGCCTCCCTAACCTGTTCTTCCTCTCACCCATTCCTTCCTCCCACCCCAAGCCGCACCTCCATTTCCTACCTACTAACCTCATCCCACCTCCTTGACCTGTCCGTCTTCCCTGGACTGACCTATCCCCTCCCTACCTCCCCACCTATACTCTCCTCTCCACCTATCTTCTTTACTCTCCATCTTCGGTCCGCCTCCCCCTCTCTCCCTATTTATTCCAGTTCCCTCACCCCATCCCCCTCTCTGAAGAAGGGTCTAGGCCCGAAACGTCAGCTTTTGTGCTCCTGAGATGCTGCTTGGCCTGCTGTGTTCATCCAGCCTCTCATTTTATTATCTTGGATTCTCCAACATCTGCAGTTCCCATTATCACAGGCTTTGAATTACTGGTTTGTTCATGGAAGTATTTCTTATTTCTTTGGAAGATAAGGATGTTGGGGTGTGGTCTGTGAAGGGAACGATTTCTCTTCCTTTTGTTGAGGCTTGATTGAGGCAGATCTCCCAGCTGTGAAATATCCAAACCATCAGCCTTCCTTTCTTTCTGACTCTTGCAGTTAGATCATTCCTACTTTCTCAGAGAAATTGCTGTTCTGATATAATTAAAGGACAGATTTATAGCATGTTCTAATTTCCACTGGAACTGAATCGAAGTAAAAATCTATTTCATTTTTCAGAACTAATCAGATTGAGAAGATATTCATACAAGTCTGCCTGGGCCCAGATTCAAAGGCAGGTAGAATGGTATAGGCAGTGTTCTCCTGATCTACACGCTGCCCACTGAATAATCTTTATAGTCAGTACAAAGTACAAAGCCCCTGCTCAGGGATATAATCATGCTTTGCTTTCAATTTAATCTAATGCTGTACTTGTGAAATCCCATTTATTGCTTTGTAACAGCGCAGTCAAATCTCCAATAAAGTTATTCTTGGTAAAATATTTGATTTTGAGATTGTAATCAGATAGGGTCTGTGCACACTCCCAGGTTGGATTGAAATGTAAATGCCTTTTCCTAATTAGCAAGGCCTTGTAGCCTATAATGTGAGTCATACTCACTGTCAGCACTTCTGAAAAATACCGAGTACTCGCAATGTTGTACTCACTGACATCTAACATCTCACTCCCTGCTTCTTCATTCATTCCAAGCTGTTAATCATTACCCTTCTCCTTCATAGGAGCACTGTGACAGCAATGGAGAAGGTGCAGAGGTGATTTACCAGGCTAAGATAACAAAGTGTGGAGCTGGATGAACACAGCAGGCCAAGCAGCATCTTAGGAGCACAAAAGCTGACGTTTCGGGCCTAGACCCCAAAACGCCAGCTTTTGTGCTCCTAAGATGCTGCTTGGCCTGCTGTGTTCATCCAGCTCCACACTTTGTTATCTCGGATTCTCCCGCATCTGCAGTTCCCATTATCTCTGATTTACCAGGCTGTTGGTCTTGGGCTAGAAAGATTTTGTTATGAAGAGAGATTGGACAGAGTGGGGTTGTTTCCCTTGGAGCAGAGGAGACTGAGGGATTGATACGATTGAGATGTATAAAATTATGAGAGACATAGACAGGAAGGAATGATTCCTCTTGGTGGAGGAATCAATGACCAAGGTGCATGGATTTAAGGTAAGGGGCCTGAAGATTAATGGGGATGTGAGGAAAGACTTTTTTTTTACCCAGAGGTTGGTGAGAATCTGGAACTGACAGCCTGTAAGTGGGGAGAGGCAGAAAACCCTCATGACATTGAAGAAATATTTAGATGTACATTTGTGATATCAACTGCTGGGAAATGGGGATAGAATAGCTAGGTGGTTGGTTTTGAACATTGCAGATGTGATGGGCTTTCGGGCCCTTTTCTGTGCTATCAGTTTCTCAGATTATTTCTGTCCCCTTTTCCACATTTCTGGCTTTTCGTTTCCCTGGGGTAGTTCATCCTCTCTCGTGCATTGTACCAGTATTGGGAGTATTTCATCAGTTCAGTGCAGTCAGTGAAACATAAGTTAATACGTCTATTCCCTGTGCAATGCTTTCTCAATGCCTTGTCACATGTTTGATTTGTTCCTCATATTCCTTTCTGTTTGCGAAGAGTTGTTGGGATCATTCCTGCTCAGGGTGATGTTGAATATATTCCGCCTACCTTGATCACAAGATCCTCCAATCTCCAAAAGACCCATCCTCCAGCCAAACGGTTAGTGATTCTATCCTTAAACTAATCTCAATTAAAGAGGCCTCTCGTTTCCACTGAACAGGGAGCTGCCACCAGGCTTGTCCTTAAAAAGAGGTGAGGGTGGGAAGAAACCAGCAGTTGTTATTTCCCAGATAATGTTTCCCTTGAAGGAACAATGATCAGATGTGGAGTTGGAGCAGGCCCCACAATTTCTGGAAGGAGGTGCTGAGGGACAGTCTCAGAGGAATGTGTAACTCTCTGTCATACACAACTTCACACAGTTTGGACTCCGAACAACCTTCCATCAGTAGGATGAAATGAAGATAATTGGAGCTGCACTTAAAACAGATTCTTTCCAAAACAACTGACTTTTTCTTTGGGCAGTAATGGTACACAGGTATATGGGGCAAAGGCAGTTTATTGGCCTGAGGTAATAAACCAGTGCAGGCACTATGGGCCAAATGGCCTCCAAGTGCACTGTAATAATTCTGTGAAATACAATTCAAATTCTGATCAACCCATGGATATTTTTATGTTCTTGTTCACTTTCTCATATCCTTCCATTCTGTCTGAGGGACTGACATCTTTCTGACGGTGCCGGTCATTTTCCTTCATGAGTGAGTTTTGTCTGAGAACTGGATTATGAGTGAAACTTCTGATTGCTTGTTGGACTCAATACCGCACTGAGTGGTTTATTGATTACTCGACTGTGTGGGGAGCAGAAGTTTGACTGAAATAGCTTATTTCCTATAGCAGGCCCACACAGTAAAGGGTTTTTTAATAAGAAAACTTTCCTCACTCAACAATTTACATTGTACAGAGTGTGGAGGGAGAAACAAGGAGCTTTGAATTCTAAAACAATGAAGATGGGGCCATAGAATTAGCATATTGGAAAATGTTACAATTTTCTTAGGCCTGTGATACCATCCAACTCTCCCTCATCATGAAGATCTTTAGAAGAGAATTTCCCAGTTCCATTTTATAAACAGCTACTTCAATCTGAATTGGACCTTAGAGAGAATCAACATTTATCAATACAATATGTAAGAAAGGAATTAAATGAACACAGGAGGAGGAAGAATGGATTATCACAAAGAAAGTGGAGGAACTTAAATATGGAGCTTGGTCTTAAAATATAACTGAATTAGAACATAGAACAGCTGCAACCATTTGCCTTTTTACTTAACTTTGACCTTAAAATGCTTCCTCTTGCATCCCTCAAGTATTTATTCTTATATTTTGGGTCCTGGACCAATTTTGGCTTCTCAACTTTAAAAGAATTCTTCAATGCATAATAAGTAAAAGGCTGGACAGAATGATTCTCCCTCAGTCAAAACCCTGTGGAGGAATTGCGCTGTTAGATGTGCACAGCCAGCGACCTAGATTGTGTTGTAATTAACATTCACTGTGGGAGGGTATTTGATATTTCAGGGAACAAATAGTTTGATATTTTGCAATGGCAGATAATCCCTAATACGTCAAAAGGTGGGAGCAAAGAGAATTTTTCAAAATGATAAACATTACAGCAATGTACAAGAAAGGGCAGAGGAATGGGAACTGCCTCTTTCAATACATGTGCCAAAGCGCCTCCTGATTATCATTTCCAAGCAATATATCACATAAATCTATAAGTAAAACATTCATAACTTGGAGACAAAATGTCTTGGGATATAGAACAAGACAGAATTGTTTCTGTGTCGACAGCTGTGTCCTTTAACTGCAAGCTCAGAGCTGAGAGTGGTTGAAGGTTACCTGTCTACAGGATTTCATTCTGTTCCAAAGAGGTTCAATCATTCTCAACAGTAACCTCTGATCTATCTCGGCTGAAGTGGGATTGAGTTTCCATGACACCTAGCGCATGTTTCTTGTCGTCTCTCCTCTCCAGCAAGCAGTTAGAAGTTGGAGGTGCAGTGTCATTTGGGTGAATGTGGATTCCCCTGTCAGGTGTGAAAGCTCACAACTCTGTGTGGAATTGAGTTACATTTTGTGGCAAATGCCAAAAAGATGATAGTTTAGGCCCAATGAAACAGTTCAAAACATTTCAATTGTTCTGTTACCAGCATCGATGGTGCTTTCATTTATTCAATCTCTGGTGAAATGACTTGCTTGGTTATTGCAGGTGAGCGATAAAACAGTCAGGTGCGGAAGGGTGAACATCAATTAATTGCTGGTAGGAAGGTTCAGATGTTGGTGCACTGACGATTGTTGCTAATGAGGTTTCTCCTTGCGTTACGAGACTTTTACTTCCAACTCCGCTTTTGCAGACAATTTGGTTGTGGGAGCCAATTTTCTACATAAGTGTGAAGTGTGGATTCTGGGGATATGAAGAAGGAGCAGCTCTTGAGGGTGCAGGAAATGTGGCTGTGATTCTCCCTCTGGGGATAAACATAGGGCCCCTAACTCCAGACCCTAGATTTATTCAGCCTCCTAGGGATGAGGATACGACGGTTTATCTACTGATCTAATCCACAGAGTTGGATTTACAATACTCAACACACAGAATAAATCATAGTATGTGGATGGGAAGAGAAAGAGAAGGAGGTGTGAAATAAAAGCTGTGGGGGCCAAGTTGCTGAGTTAATTTAAGGCAGAGATAGATAGGCTCTTGTTTGGTAAGGGGACAAAGGGTTATGGGGAGAAAGCAGGAGAATGGAGCTGAAAAACACATCAGCCATGATAGAATGGTAGAGCAGAATCAATGGGCCGAATGGCGTTATTGTGGTCCAAAATCTTGCATTGAAGATCGACCATGAATGTATTGTTAAGTCGTGCATTGATTGCTCATGGCTACTCCTATTTCATATGTTCTTGTGCTATGAGAGTGCTGCCAAGGAAACCACAGAACTTACTGAGCTAGTGTCACATGTAGCTTCCTGGTCAGCAGAGTAATTTCCAGAACAAGTGATTGACAGACAGAGGCAAGAGAACCTGACTGAACTGGTGAATGATGCAGAAACACAAAGAAAGGGGATAGATTATCCTCTTTCTTAATCCCATCTGTAAACTTTTAAGTAACCGGTGAAGCAGTAAATCAACCGCACCAGACTTTCTTGTTGCTTGTTTTAAATCATAGAATCCCTATAGTGTGGAAACAGGACCTGCGGCCCAACAAACCCACACCAAACCTCAGAGCATCCCATACAGACCCATCCCCCTAATCTACACATCCCTGAACACTATGGGGTCAATTTCCCAGGGCCAACCCACCCTAACCTGCACATCTTTGGACTATGGGAGGAAACCGGAGCACCCGGAGGAAACCCACGCAGACACGAGGAGAATGTGTAAACTCCACACAGACAGTTGCCCGAGGGTGGAATCAAACCCGGGTCCCTGGAGCTGTGAGGCTGCAGTGCTAACCACTGTACCACCGTGCCGCCCTCATTGTTGCTAGATGAAGCAATTTTTACTTTAATGTCATCGTGAAAATAAACATTTTCATTTTGGAATAAAAGCTTTGGTGTGAATCACTGCAACTGGTGACAGGATCATTACTGTGCAATTTACAATTGAAAGATTTTGCTCGGTGCATCACTCAAACAAACAGCCTATTGTCTCTGATAGGGGCAGCATCTACTAAATAATGTAACATATGTCAGGTACAGGGTCTCTGGTCCATTAGAAAATGTGGGTTTCTGCTTATATCCTGTCCTTGCCATTAGGGCCATTGGTAGCTTTCAACTATCTTGTCACAAATATTGACACAAAGTTATGGTATCAACAATGATGGTGAGTGTGACCACGTTAACAGAGAAACGGAACATGGAATGTTGGGGGTACATTACCCCATAGAGAACATTTGAATATGACTGTATGCTCACACACCCATCCTAATCATTGGGCTCCTCAACATGTCACAGATATAAAGGGTTGAGGAACAGGAGATCGGCAAACTCCACAATGCTTTTCAATTGTGTTAATATGGAGTTGATTTTTAATGCAGGAAGGGATGAAGGTAATGATGAGAAATTCTTCTTCTCCCTCATATCAAATATTTCCTTTGTAAACTGACCGGGAGATTTCAGTGATGACACAATGTGAAGCTGGAGGAGCACAACAGGCCAGGCAGCAATCAGAGGACCCTTCCTGACACAAAACGTCAGCTTTCCTGCTCCTCTGATGCTGCCTGGCTTGCTGTGTTCCTCCAGCCTCACACTGTGTTGTCCCTGAATCCAGCATTGGCAGTTCTTACTGTCTCTGGGAGGTTTCAGTTACACTTCTAGCAAATGAAGAGGGCACACAGTGAAGTGCATACCTCTGCCATGCTGTGTTAACTCAATCATCCAACTCTCCCTTGATTTTTTGGTTCCCTGCTTATACTGTGTAACAGCAAAGCTGAAAAATTACTTCTCATAAGAACTTTCATCTTTATGAGGAGGCTTTGGCCCAAATTGCATCCTGAAAACTCTGCTCACATTTTGACAGCTGTGACAAATTCCACAACAGCAACTGAGAAAAGGCACAACATTCTTGAAGTGAATTTCAATCTACTTTCCTAATAGAGGAACATTTTTTAAAAATTCAGGAGCGAATCCATATTCTTAACTTTGACAAAATATATCTAGTTAGTTCTCCCATGGATCATAGCCTGTACGAATATGCCATTTTGTTAATGTCCATCTGTTATTTCTTGGGAATATATTATTTTCAATTAGGTAAATGTGGTGAAAATATTGCTTATATGGCAGATATTTTGATGCACCTGGGAACATGTTGTAAAGTTTCACACTCTCAACCCTTAATTTTACCATGAATTAAAATGGAAAGTGAGAAGGTACACTTCCTTTTTTGATGTTGTTCAATGGCCAAATCCTTTAGCATGATCTGGTCCACTCTGTTTCCTTCCAACTATAGGTTTCCTTCTAAAACTAGCCACACAATGGTTAAAATGTCAAGGGAAATGCTCCCATCCCATAGTGGTCACATTTGATCCTCGGAAGGACAGTCATTTAATTTGATTTTCAGAACTCAAGTGAAAATTCTGATTCAAAGCCAATTCCAGGCTTCAATTCCTGCCAATGTTTCATAATCTGATCAGTTACAAAAGGAACTTATTTTAATAGAATTCTTTCTTGGCCAAATTTCAAAGGATACCTGTGGACAAAGGTGTCTCTTTTATTTTCAACTCTGAAATAATCCTGCACTGTAAAACCCAAAGTGTACCTTAATGAGCATAAATTCACAGCTTCTTGACATTTACTTAACAATATAATTGTGGAGAAAAAAACAGTATCAATGTATTGGGTTTGGAAAGAGAACATAAATTTTTTAAAAAATAAAGCATCTGGTCATCATTAAGTTATTACATAATACTGGACAATGTGAGAGTAACTGACATTGCTATTATAGAATGCCCACTGGTGAAACATTGGAAATGTCAGCTGAAATATTACCACATATCACTCAACTTACAACGTGGATAGGATAATTACAGTTTCTTAAAACGTATAATCCTGGAAAACCTCCTTGTAAGAAATCTCAACACATTTTTCACATGAAAGTACAGATCATTTCATTCTTATTAAAAGATCATCTTTAATAACCAAAAACAGCTCTCTGATTTAACACTCACTTGTCTTTCCATTAGATTGGATCATAAATTGTTCAAACAAGCGATTGGCTTCCCACATTTGTCAATGTAGGGATTTGCTCTTAGTGTCAGGAGTCGTGTGCTGGCTTGTTGCATGAAGTGCTAAAGGAGGGGAGTACAGGGTATGAGAGACAATTCTTCATTGTATTGATTCAAGAAGGTTATTTGAAAAATCCAATTTAACCAAATTTTTCTCCTTAATTCTTATTGGATTTTTGCTGCAGCTAACTTCTGGAGAAATTTGGTGAAGAAAAGATTATTTCCTTCTCTGTGCAGCCAGCACAGACCATTTAACAATTATTTTCATATTTTGGTACCAGATATAATTTAGGTTAATCTCTTGATTTAATTTTCCTGTTGCTTTTCCACTTGGTTGAATATCATTGAGATAAATTTGACCAGCCGTAACCCTGCATGACTGCACTATTTCTATACTTGTTACAAAGGCAATAATTAAATCTCCAGATACCAGTACAAGATTGAATATGACTATAATTCATGCTGTGCTGTTATTTCTTCACTGCCTCGCTGTGACCTCTGCCCTTCCCCTTCACTCCCGTCATTTGTACATTTTTGCTCTTCCTTTTTGAAAATTTCAGAGTCAATAGGTTTTGGTTTGATAGATATTGACCTCCGTCAGATACTGACCAGAAGATAAAGTTGGTAAAGTCTTATCACACCATAGGTTTTGCTCTTTCACTAAATGGAGACTACTGGTTTAACCTGAGGGTCATCACCTATCAGGTGAGGGGAGTGGTTGAGAGGGAAAGCCCTTCATGGTAACCTCAGCTGGTGAGAGAATTGAATCCATACTTTGACACCAGACTGTATTTCAAGCCACTATCCAGCTAACTGAGCTAACCAAAGATACTAAACACCTTCAGATAGGTCAGGGAGTGTGGGAACCTCAAGTGATTTATGAAATTAAGGATTCCAGTTCCAGTGTTAGAGCTACTGAGAAGGTTTATCACAGCATTCACCATTAGTCTGGAGAATAGGATGCAGGAGAAGGTGTTTATAGAGTTTGAGAATTCACAGATAAATGTGATTAATTTATGTGGAGGGAAAGGGCCGACTTAAATTGGGGGCAACTTGTATTGTCTTCAAGAAGTCATTTGATAAAGTCACAAATAACAGGCTGTTAACTAAAGTAGAAGCCCATGGAATTGAGGATAAATTATTGACATGGTTGGGAAATTGGTTGAGTGGTAGGTGACAGAAAGTAGGGATAATGGGCATGTACTCAAATTGGCAGAATGTGATCAGAGATGCCCCACAAATATCTGTGTTAGGGCTTCAATTATGCACTTTTTTATATTGGCACAGGAAGTTATGTATTCATTGACACAAAATTAAGCACATTAGGAGAAGGGGAAATCTGTGACAGATGGGATTCAATGTAAGCAAATGTGAGATTACCCATTTTAGACTGAAAATGAACAGATCAAGGTATTTTCTAGATGGTATGAAGTTAAATACAGTAGATATCCGAAGCGATTTGGGTGTTTAGGTGCATGATGAATAGATGCAGAAAATTATCAAGGTGGCTGATGGGATGCTGGCCTTTTTATGTCCTGAGGACTGGAGAACACGGACATGCTGCAGTTATATAAAACCCTGGTTCAACCACACTTGGAGCTCTGTGAGCAGATTTGGGCCACAACACCTGAGG
The DNA here is from genome assembly GCF_030684315.1 of Stegostoma tigrinum. NCBI lineage: Eukaryota > Metazoa > Chordata > Chondrichthyes > Orectolobiformes > Stegostomatidae > Stegostoma > Stegostoma tigrinum. Next base: position 21,217,958 of record NC_081392.1, on the reverse strand, counting down.
GAGGATAAATTGGCTTTGGACGGAATATGATGTAGGTTTGTAAGAATGATAACCGAACTTCAAGAATTAAGTTATGAGCAGAGATTATACAAATTAGGCCTAATTTCACTAGATTTAGTAGATTAAGGAGTGATCTGATTGAATCGTCAAGATATTAATAGAGTGGGTAACAATAAACTATTTCCACTTGTTGGAAATTCTAGAGCTGAGGTAAAGTCTGAAATTTAGGGCCAGACCATTCAGGAGAGAAGTTAGGAAGCACTTTGACACACACAGAGGGTTGGAGTGGTTTGGAACTCTGTTCCACAAATGGCAGTTGAAGAGGATCAGTTGTTAGTTTTAAATTTGAGATTGACAAATTTTGTGTTAAACAAAGATAATAAAGGATGTGGCTAAAAATATTTTGCATGGAGTTAAGCAAATATCAGCCATAATCTTACTGAGTGTGGAAAAGGCTTGAGGGGCTGAACAGCTTCTGTTTCTATGATAATCCTATATTTGGAGGTTTTGAGAGTTCAGACAGACAACTGAATAGAATCGGAAGCACATTCCCAGCACCCTCACAGCCAATCACAGCGAGGCCATCTCAAAACAATGCCAGTATATAGTAAGTAAAATACCTACAAACTGGCAAAGAGCGTATAATCTGAAAAAGAAAGCTGAGAGGGTTTTGAAGGAAGATAAAGACTAAAGCGGTGGCACGGTGGCTCAGTGGTTAGCACAGCAGCCTCACAGCACCAGGGACCTGGGTTCACTTCCACCCTCGGGCGACTGTCTGTGTGGAGATTGCACATTCTCCCTGTGTCTGTGTGGGTTTTCACCAGGTGCTCCAGTTTCCTCCTATAGTCCAAAGATGTGCAAGTTAGGGTGGATTGATCATGCTAAATTGCCTACAGGGACGTGTAAATTAGGTGAGTTATGCGGGGATGGGTCTGGGTGGGATGCTGTATGGGTTGGTGTGGACCTGTTGGCCTGTAGGGGCTGTTTCCACACTGTAGGGATTCTGTGAATAAAGGATTATACAAGCGACTTTAGGAAAGAGCAATTGAAGGTAGAGAACTTTAATCTAAAAATTGAACTTCAGTATCACTAACAAAAGATAACATAAAGAGAGAGCTCAGAAGAGCCAGGAGGAGACATGCGAAGTTGGAGGATAGGATCAGGGTAAACCCTAAGGCTTTATATAAGTATTTAAGGAATAAAAGAATGACGAAAGTAAGATTAGGGCCAATCGAGGATAGTAGTGGGAAGTTGTGTGTGGAGTCAGAGGAGATAGGGAAAGCACGAAATGAATATTTTTCAACAGTATTCACTCTAGAAAATGACAATGTTGTCGAGGAGAATACTGAGATACAGGCTATTAGACTAGGTGGGATTGAGGTTCACAAGGAAGAGGTATTAGAAATCCTATAGAGGGTGAAGATAGATAAGTCCCCTGGGCCAGATGGGATTTATCCAAGGATCCTCTGGGAAGCCAGGGAGGAGATTGCCCAGCCTTTGGCACTGATCTTTAACTCGTCATTGTCTACAGGAATAGTGCCAGACGACTGGAGGATAGCAAATGTGGTTCCCCTGTTCAAGAAGGGGAGTAGAGACAACCCTGGTAATTATAGACCAGTGAGCCTTACCTCAGTTGTTGGTAAAGTGTTGGAAAAGGTTATAAGGGATAGGATTTATAATCATTTAGAAAAGAATAAATTGATTAGGGATAGTCAGCACGATTTTGTGAAGGGAAGGTCGTGCCTCACAAACCTTATTGAGTTCTTTGAGAAGGTGGCCAAACAGGTAGATGAGAGTAAACTGTTTGATGTGGTGTATATGGATCTCAGCAAGGCGTTCCATAAGGTTCCCCACAATAGGCTATTGTACAAAATGTGGAGGAATGGAATTGTGGGAGAAAAAGCAGTTTGGATCGGAAATTAGCTTGCTGAAAGAAGACAGAGGGTGGTAGTTGATGGGAAATGTTCATCCTGGAGTCCAGTTACTGGTGGTGTACCGCAAGGGTCGGTGTTGGGTCCACTGCTGTTTGTCATTTTTATAGATGACCTGGATGAGGGCGTAGAAAGATGGGTTAGTAAATTTGCAGACGACACTAAGATCGGTGGAGTTGTGGATAGTGACAAAGGATGTTGTAGGTTGCAGAAAGACATAGATAAGCTGCAGAGCTGGGCTGAGAGGTGGCAAATGGAGTTTAATGCAGACAAGTGTGAGGTGATGCACTTTGGTAGGAGTAACCGGAAGGCAAAGTACTGGGCTAATGGTAAGATTCTTAGTAGTGTAGATGAGCAGAGAGATCTCGGTGTCCATGTACACAGATCCTTGAAAGTTGCCACCCAGGTTGACAGGGCTGTTAAGAAGGCGTACAGTGTTTTAGCTTTTATTAATAGAGGGATCGAGTTCTGGAACCAAGAGGTTATGCTGCAGCTGTACAAAACTCTGGTGCGGCCGCACTTGGAGTATTGCATTCAGTTCTGGTCACCGCATTATAAGAAGGATGTGGAAGCTTTGGAAAGGGTGCAGAGGAGATTTACTAGGATGTTGCCTGGTATGGAGGGAAGGTCTTACCAGGAAAGGCTGAGGGACTTGAGGCTGTTTTCATTGGAGGGAAGAAGGTTGAGAGGTCTCAGCCCCAATGCTGAGAATCAAACCTGGGTCCCTGGAGCTGTGATGCAGCAGTGTTCACCACTGAGCCACTGCTCCGCACTGTGGCCAATGGTTCTACTAGACTTTGCTTTGTAGGATTGTCTCAGTTATACTGTCTTTCAACCTCTTCGATCTGGCAGAAGATACAATAGTCTGAAAATACATACCAACAGATTTAAGGACAGATTCTTCCCTACTGGTATCAGACTTACGAACAGACTTCTGATATATAATAGTTGACTTTTCTCTGCACCGTCTCTGTTGATGTAGCACTATATTCTGCCTTCTGTTCTGTTACCCTAATGCACTTATGTGAGGAATGATTTGCGGGATAGTATGCAGAACAGTACTTTTCACTGTATCTCAATACATGTGACAATAATAAATCAAATCAAATTAAATCAATCATTTAATCAGGAAGGGAATCAAGGATTATGGGGAATGGACAGGAAAGTAGAGTTAATGATTATCAGATCAGTAATGATCTCATTGAGAGGCAGAACAGACTTGATGGGTTGAATGTTCTACTTCTGCTCCTATGTCTTGTGGTCTCAACTCCATGCTGTCCCTGTCCAGGAGCATTTTATGGGGTCAGTGTAGAGAGAGTTTTACTCTGTATCTAACCTCATGGCGTCCCTGTCCTGGGAGTGTTTGATTAGGAGAGTGTAGAGAGAGCTTTACTCTCTATCTAAACCTGTGCTGTCCCTGTCCTGGGGGTGTTTGATGGGGACAGTGTAGAGGGAGTTTTACGCTCTATCTAACCCTGTGCTGTCCCTGTCCTGGGAGTGTTTGATTGAGACAGTGCAGAGGGATGATTTTGTAAATGCTACATGTCCACACGTGAATCACTCAGTTACTGATCTCTTTGTTCTTTTGTTTAATTTCAAATGCTTCCTTCATTTACTTCAATGTTTCTTATTGTTGTTGCTCTCATTTTCATGTTATGTCTCATTGTGTTTCAATTCTTTGTACTGTGACATTTTCTGTTCCATGTTCTTATGTCAAAGTGTGTGCTGAAGACATTGTTGGTTTTGATCCTAACATGTTTTGTATATCTTCCTTATCTCTGAAGTAAAATGAATTCTTAGATGAATTGAAATAAAATGAGATTGGGTGTTTTTGATAAACAAGACTATTCATTTTCATACTCACCCATCAACCAATTTTGAGAACTATCATCCACAGTGATATTTTTCATCAGCCTATCCTGAACCCATCCATCTGAGTCCCAGTTTCCTATCTCAAAACATGTGTTGGTGAGTTGTGACACCTCACTCCTGGTATAACTGCTTTGAATCAATTAGTTTGTGCAACAAGAAATAAGAGTTGTTTTTCTCAACGTCATGATGTTTGAGCTTGTTTGCTCTTCACCTTCCCCAACATCCATCCACATTTCAGTTCAATAAATAACATCATATATTGTGCTAGAAAAACAGAGGCAGCACATAATTTGCTTCAGAGTGTGGAATGATGAGATCAGTGTCCTAAGAGCCAGAGATGCCCATACATTTTCCCACTGTGAGCCCATTTCGTGGCTTGAATGAGAGCTGAGAGAACAGGAACATGTTAGAGAGGAAACATTTCCTACTATAACTTGGTCAGAGCTCTTAGAGGCCAAAGCTTCTAGAGGACTCATGAACTCAAATTTACAGTTCACAACCCAACATGGAGGAGCCCTCTTGTAAGCATATTTTCAATGGGGCCGAGGAATGCACAAGTGTCAGAATCATAGAATCCCTACAATGTGGAATCAAGCCATTCAGTCCATCAAGTACACACCAACCCTCTGAAAAGCACTCCACCCTGCAGTCCCCATCATTAATCGAGCTAGCCTTCACACCCCTGGACACTATGGGCAATCACTCTGACCTGCCTAGCTTTGGGCTGTTAGAAGAAATCAGAGACCTAAAGGTAACCCAAGTTGACATGGGGAGAATGTGCAAACCTCACTCAGGCAGTTGCCCTGATCACACACTAGATTGCTTTCCCATGTCAGTGTCTGCTCAATATAACATTTTCTTCAGGTGAGCATGCAGGAGCTTTCAAATAAACTTTATATCTCAACATTCCAGATCCAATGCCCTTGACAGAGACCACCCAACAGTTACAAGGGGTATATCATGTAAGTGTACAATTGTATCCACTATTAATCTAAGTGACTTCACCCAGAAAACCCTGCTCGTATAACATACAATTCAAGTTTGTTTAGTTTGCCATTGATGTAAATTAGTAACCAGCTGGGTTTCTGGATCTAAAACAATACCGAGAAGACCTGGGTGGCTAGGAATTAAACCCACAAAAGCTGCAATGGCAATCCAGCAATGAATGGGTTAATTATGCTATTCTTGGTTCACCATCAACCAGTTATCTTTCAAAAATCCAACCAGAGGTTTGCATAACACAGAACTATTGGTAATATACTGTGATAGTGAACGTGGTTTAATAGAATCTGGTTTTCAAATTAAATTCAAGACATTTCATTCCCTGCAGTTGTGGTTGGTCTTTCTTGGTGCTTGTTTCTTATTTTAATGTAATTTTAAATCTGTTTTGTGTTATAGTATATTGAGGTGATAATATCTATAACTTACACCCATTTACTCATTCAGTAAATACATATTTTTACAAAAGCTCACTTGTTCATTGTACAGTTCTGCACTCCCAGAGAGAGGGGACTTTCAAATACAGCCACAGAACATGTGCTGATGACTGTGTCACTAGTGCTGATGGTCCTAGCCCAGGAACCATAGCCTTCTTCCCACAGAACTACCCCAGCAGTTCAACTTATTACATCAATGTTGGCACTTTGCCACAATTCACCTGTTGTTCAATGGGCAGTGCACACATTTGTAAGTGCCAGCACACTCACTGTACTGACTACCTTCACTGTATTTGATGACGCAGTGAAAGTGGTTTCACTCAAACTGTAAGCTCTATCACTGTCACTGCTGACCCTCTCGTTGTAAATGACTGCATTCTCATTGTAACTGACAATGCAGTAAGTGACACGCTTACTGTGAGTGGTGAACTCTCAAGTTTAAGCCAAAAGATTGTGGGTTCATTTCTCAACTCCGAACACGTTTGCAAACGTAGAACTGACCCTTCAGTGCAGTTCTGAAGGCATGCAGCATTGTCAGGCATTCTTCCTTTCAGGTGAGTTGTCAAACTGTGCCTCCCTCGGGTGGACATGAATGATTACACTCTGAAACAAGCGATCTGATCACCATCACGCTGTTGTTTGCAGAAGCTTGCTGTGTGCAATTCTACATTATCTACTTCAACCAATCAGAATCAGCTTGTCAACCAATCATTGCCCTCTATCATGTGCAGTATAAAATGTGGTTCCCTCGAAGATGTGGTGTTCCCACAATTGTATCCATTGAATGTGTGGGGTTAAATTTTGACTGTATGTATCTAGAACATAGAACATAGAACATTACAGCACAGTACAGGCCCTTCCGCCCTCGATGTTGTGCCAACCTGTCATACCGATCTCAAGCCCATCTAACCTACACTATTCCATGTACGTCCATATGCTTATCCAATGACGACTTAAATGTACCTAAAGTTGGCGAATCTACTACCGTTGCAGGCAAAGTGTTCCATTCCCTTACTATGGGATTGTTGCCTATCCCTAATGATGGAGGATTGTGTGTCAGGAAGTTGAGGATCTGGTTCTGGAGTGGGGGGTAGAGTGCTAGGTCTCAGAGTTCAGAGATGCGTTTGTTTGGAATGATGGCATTGAAGGTGGAGCTAAAATCAATAAATAGGAGCCTGACCTAGGTGTCATTGTTATCCAGATTTTTCAGGGAGGAGTGTAGGACCAGGGAGACAGCTGTGGCCTGTTCAAAGGTAGATGAATTGTAGTGGATCAAGGCAGTCGGGGAGCCTGGAAGTGATGTGTCGGTTGCTAACCTTATGAAGCACTTCATAATGCTGGACATCAGAGCCACTGGGCACATTGCCTGATCTTTCTTTGGCACCAGGATGATAGTGGTCTTCTTGAAACAGATGGCAACCTCACATCAAGTAAGGAAATATTAATGATGTCTATAAATAGTCCCACCAGCTGGTCAGCACAGGATCTGAGTGCACGGTTGGGGACTCCCATCTGGGACAATTGCTTTCTGTGGGTTCACTCTCAAGAGGGCTGATCTAACGTCTGCGTTGTGACTGTGGGTGCGGGGTGTGTCCAGGGTTGTGAGGGCAGGTGACATCACTGACTTAATGCACAAAATGAACATAGAATACATTGAGATCATCAGGGAGGGATGCACTGTGACAATGATTCTACTCGACTTTGCTCTGTAGAATTATCTTAGTCTTGAATACATTTAATAATCCAGCCTGACAACTTTCTGCGATAAGGACTTCCAGAGATTCATACCCCCGAGAGAAGAAATTCTGTTTTAAACATGGGAGCCCTCATTCTGACATAATGCCCTCTGCTTCTATGCCTTATGAGGGAAAACAATCTTTCAACATCTACACTGTCTAGTGCCTTAAGAATCTTTTGTTTCAATAAGCTCACCTTTCATTCCTCTAAACTCCAAGCCTAATTCACTCATGTTTAAGACAGTCCTTCTGTGCCTGGATCAGCCAAGTGAACCTTCTCTGGACTGCCTCCAATATCAGAATAACTTTTCTTCGATAAGGAGATCAAATCTGTTCATAGCGTTCCAGGGCCTTGTTTAGTTTTAGCAAGATTTCTGTACTGTTAAACCCAATTCCCTTTGGATTAAACACCAACATTCTATTTCATCTCCATGACACATATTTGTTTCTTATGATTCATTGGAGTATACGATTAGGTATAGAATAAATTTCCTACACTCTCAGTACTGATGAGGTGTTGGCAGACAGACAGACGGTCAGTACAGAGTGAGTGCTGCACTGTCGGAGGGCCAGTAACAAGTGAGTGCTGCACTGTCAGAGGGTCAGTGCCGAGGGAGTGCTGCACTGTCAGAGGGTCAGTGCTGAGGGAGTGCCACACTATCAGAGGGTCAGTGTTGAGGGAGTACTGCACTGTTGGAGGATCAGTGCTGATGGAGCATTGCACTGTCAGACGTTCAGTACTGAAGAAGTGCCACGCTATTAGAGAATCAGTATTGAGGGAGTGCTGCATTGTTGGAGGGTCAGTATTGAGGGAGTGTCACATTGTTGGAGGGCCAGTGTTGACGGAGTGCTGCATTGTTGCAGGGTCAGTATTGAGGGAGTGCTGCATTGTTTGAGAGTCAGAATTAAAGGAGCAGTGTACTTGTGGTGTGTCGGTTCTGTGGGAGTGCTTTTGTGGTCGAGATCCTGTTTTCCAGTTGAACTGTTAAAGTGAGGACACATCTTCACTCTTGGAAATTCATAAAACATACTCTTACATCCATGAGAAAGAAGATCTGTTTTTCACGTCCTGGTCAATATTTATCGCTCAATCAACATTACAAAACCATTGTGCTGCCTGTGGGAGCTTGTGATATACCTTCCCCAATAAAGCAATGTCTACATATCAACAGTAGACCTTTTCTGTAAAATAGTTTGTGTCATCCTGAAAATATCACAAATGTCATTGAAATACCAAATCTTTCCTTCCTTTTTAAGAGGCACAAGATGTTAAGCAGCCATTTAACGCTCACAGGAAAAGCACTTCATTCTTTTTGCTTTGTTTCATTAGCCTGAGAGAGAGAGTTCATATTTCAGGGTTTGTGAGGTGCCCCTAACCAAAACAGCTTCATTAACAGAGGCCAAGGTATTGCTCCCACTGGGAATCTCCACATAGCAGGGAACACACATTAGGGCTAAATACAATCGGCTATAATGACACCAATTACCAACTGGTTCCAGAGACTGGCCATTGCCAATGGTTGAGTGTCTTCCTTCTCACTGTCAATCTGCCAACTACCCCAAAGCACTTTGACCTGACCATGGGCAGCTCCGAGCCAGCGTGAATGCAGCCAATCATAGCCTGTACCTTAGCGTCCCATTCACTCCAGATTCCTGCAGTTTTTCACCAAATTGCTTTTGCAGTTTAAATGAGGCATGAATTTGGCAAAGGACAGATCCCATAATGAGCCATCTCCTTTGTGAATTGTATTAGTCCATTAATCTTAGTCTTCACCTTTGCTTCATTGCTTGTTAAATAAGTAAAGCGAACAATGAGAAATTCAAAGAGTTTAATGCCTCACTAACTAAACGATGGCAATCATTAGGAAGTTAAGTCAGTCATTACCAGTGACATAGGGCTATCAATCAATCTTATCAGATTATAGACTGAGCTGTAGGAACTGGAATGAGACCCAAAGTAATAATGGACTGTAATGACGATTTAGATAGTTAAAGGCAGGAACTAGAGTGAGAGTGAAAGCTCCTATAGTGCAGTGGTAGTGTTCCTACCTCTAGACCAGAAGTTCTATGTTCAAGTCCCAACTTCTTCAGAGATCTGTCCAAGCAGGCTGATGTAATAACTATTCTAGGGTGCAAGTAAGGGGAGGGACTGGAGGTTCTCAGGTTTCAATGTCGCCATGTGTTGGACCAGCTGCTATAGGCCAAGGTTCTCACAATTCATTCACCCTGCCTGCTCCTGATCTTTCATTTTATTCATTGACAGGAGGAGGCGTCACTGGCCAGGCCAGCCCCTATTGCCCATTCCAATTGCCCAGGAGGTAATTAAGAGCCAACCACATCACTGTTGGTCCAGAGTCATGTGTAGACCAGACCAGCTAAGGATGGCGGTTTCCTTCCCTAAAGGGCATGAGTGAACCAGATGGGTTTTTCAGCAATCACCAAGGGATTAATAGTCATTAGTAGACTCTTCATTCCAGATTTTTATTGAATTCAAACTTCACCATCTGCTGTGATGGGACTCAGACCTGGGTCTCCACTGAGTCCCTGGATTAATATTCCAGCGAAAATACCACTTGACCATTGCATCCCCATTTATGTAGCCTCATTGTGTGTGCATGGACCTGAGGCAAAACTGATTTGGTGTCTCAGTGGTTAATACTGCTGCCTCACAGCACCAGGGATCCAGGTCCAATTCCACTCTTGGATGATTGTCTGTGTGGTTTTCCTCTGGGTGCTCTGGTTTCCTTTTACAATCCAACGATGTGCAGATTAACTGGACTGGCTGTGTTAAACTTCCCTGTAGTGTTCACGGATGTGCAGGTCAGGTGGATTACCCATGGTAAATGCAAGGTTACAGGGATAGGGTGGTGGGAGCTGGGCCTGGATGGGATGCCCTTTGGAGAGTTTGTGCAAATCTGTTGGGCTGAATAGCCTCTTTCCACACAATAGGGATTCAATGATTCAATTCCTAATCATAACAGCCGGTGGCGTACAGCCACACCAGACCAGTGGAATAGTGATGGATTCAAAGTATCAGAGAACTGCTGCTTCATGTTGAACCTTGCTTTAGCAAAGACTGCTTTTTGTGTGATGAGGAAGATTTCTGTAAGTGTGTGATATAGGAGATATATATGCACACACACATATATAGATACATAGGATATATAAATTGCTAATCGACAAACAACACAATTTTTAACAGGCATGTTCACACACTGATGTTTAATATGAGTTCTATTTACTTAGTGAACAGGTAAAAAAATGAATAGTAGCACTAACAGAGCATTCAGTTCCCCGAAGTTCCTCCATCATTCATGAGACATTTAATGTGATGGGTTTCCTATAATTTATATTATTATGTAACATATACCACAGAGTGTCAGGTTCTTATTAAGACAGATGTCTGGCCATTTATGAAGAACTGACTATGCAGACTCATAAGACTTCTCAAACATGCCTATACCATCTGGGCTCTGTGCTTATTCAGCTGATTATTATCCTGTCTACATTGTTGATCAACTCACACATAAACTGACAGTCAGGTTGTACAGACTGTCCGCACAATACAGATAAAACAAAAGTGATCTCTTAAAGTACAGCATTATATGTCCTGATGTCACCTCGCTACCCTTCTGAAACCTGTGAAACACAATGCATCAATCTTGGCAGAATTTTGACATCAACTCCATTTTCTTGCCAGATATCAGATGCCAACTGCCATGCTTATGGTGTGTGTGAGGCCAGTGCCCATAGACTATACCCTGAGATGTTGCTGCCCAGTGTCCAACATGGAGGTTGTTTTGAATAAATAGTGAGCTGATCCAACCAGGACCCTGCTTTGGTTTCCTTGTTGTGTTTTCTGTTTGGTGATTTTGGTAAGGTTGAGGTGGAATATTGAGATGAGTTAGGATGTGAACAAGATGTTTAAGAAACTATGATGATCATCAATCAGCAACTCACTGCAGCGAGAATCTCACTATGCACTTGTGGAAAGTGGGCAAATGCTGCAGGACCAACCGCTCAGCTCTCAGAGAGCTGTCAGCATTGGCTGTGCTCTAAGGATTGAGATAGTTAGATCATGGCTCATTCGATGAGAACAGGCATGACTAGGTCATGAACCATGATGCAGACTAATCCTAACCACAAATCTCACTTAGATAGACCCCTTTAAGACAGCTCAAATGTAATGCAAGTTTTGACAGACTCTCAGAATGAGGGATTAAGGTTTTAAAGGTCACAGTTTTCAGGAACATGAAACAAATAAATTAAGAAAAAGGGTGAACATAGCCATTGATTCTAATTACCTGCAGGGCAGCTTTGTAGGTTCTGTCCTCTGCTAGGTAATTTTGGGTTGTTCAAACATTATAATTGAAGGAAAGGTGTGAAATTGCGCTTGTGTCAAGTGTACTCAGACACTCTCTGGTGGAGTTGGTGCTCGAGGGAACTTATTGTTCAGATTGTTTTCTGAGCTGTTTGCCACAACCCATTCACTCTGGACTTAGATTGAACAAATTTTGCTGGGAATTTGTGAGATTGGGATGACGTTTGCTGTTAAAGGAAATAGAACATAGAGCAGTAAAGCACAGTGCAGGCCCTTTGGCCCATGATGTAGCCGAACTTTTACTGTAAGCTTAAGGTCTATCTAACCTCCACCCCTACCTTATACTATCATCCATATGCTTACCTAATAGCTGCTTAAATGCCCCTAATGAAGCTGACTCCACTACCCTCTCCAGCAATGCATTCCACACCCCGACCACTCTCTGAGTAAAGAACCTACCTCTGACCACCCCCCTATATCTACCTCCACTCAATTTGAACTATGACCCCCGTAATAGCTACCTCCACCCTAGGAAAAAGCCTCTGGCAGTACACTCTATCTATACTTCTGATCATTTTATACATCTCTATCAAGTCACCTCTCATCCTTCATCATTCTAAAGAGAAAAGCCCTAGCTGTTTCAACCTTCCCTTGTAAGACCTTTCCAGGCCACATCCTGGTAAATCTCCTCTGCACCTTTTTCAACCTTTCCACATCCTTCCTATAATGAGGTGACCAGAACTGGATACAATGCTCCAGATGTGGCTGAACCAGGGTTTTGTAGAGCTGGAGCACAACTTCACGGCTCTTGAATGCAATCCCTCCCTTCATGAAAGCTAACACACCATACACCTTCTTAACAAAAACCAAAAGAACTGCGGATGCTGTAAATCAGGAACAAAAACAAAGTTGTGGGAAAAGCTCAGCAGGTCTGGCAGCATCTGTGGAGGAGAAAACAGAGTTAATGTTTCGGGTTCAGTGATCCTTCCTCAGAACTGCCTTCTTAACAAATCTATCCTCCTGGTTGGCAGCTTTAAGGGAACTGTGAACAAAAACCCCAAGATCCCTCTGCTCCTTCACACTGCCAAGAATCTTTCTGTTAACCCTGTGTTCTGCTTTCAAGTTTGTTCTTCCAAAATGAATCACCTCCCACTTTTCAGCGTTAAACTCTATCTAACACTTCTCAGCCCAGCTCTGCATCATATCATATCCCTTTGTAACCTAGAACAGCCCTCTGCACTGTCCACAACTCGACCCACCTTTACATCATCTGCGAATTTACTAATCCACCTTGCCACTCCTTCATCCAAATCATTTACAAAAATCACAAATAGAAGAGGACCCAGAGCAGATCCTTGTGATACACCACTCATAACTAAGCACCATGTTGAATATTTTCCATCCACTACCACCCTTTGACCTCTAAGGGTCAACCAATTCTGAATCCAATGTGCCACATTTCCCCCATCCCATGCCTCCTTACTTTCGGCATGAGCCTACCATGGGAAACCTTATCAAACACCTTACTTAAATCCATGTATACCACATCCACTGCTCCACCTTCGTCCACTTGTTTGGTCACCTCTTCAAAGAATTCAATAAGGTTTGTGAGGCACGATCTTCCCCTCACAAATCCACGCTGACTATCACAAATCAAACTGTGCCTTTCCAGGTTACTATAAATCCTCTGTCTCACAGCCCCTCCTAATAATTTTCCCACCATTGAAGTAAGTCTAACTGGCTTGTAGTTTCCGGGGTTATCCCTATTCCCTTTTGAACAAAGGAATGACGTTTGCCACTCTCCAATCTTCTGGCACTATACCTGTGGACAGTGAGGACGAAAAGATCATCACCAAAGACCTGCGATCTCCTCCCTTGCTTCCCATAGAAATTGGATAAATCGGATAAATCCCATTGGGGCCGGTGAACTTATCTATCTTCAAATTCCTCAAAATTCCTAGTACAATTTCCTTACTAACATCAACCTCCCCTAGCCTACCAGCCTGTTTCACACTGTTCTCCCCAATAACTAGGTCCCTCTCAGGCGTGATTACCGAAGAAAGGCATTCATTAAGGACCTCTCCTATTGCTTTAGGCTCCATGCACAATTTCCCTTTACAGTCCTTGATGGGTCCTATGCTTTCTCTGGTCATTCTCTTATTCCTCACGTATTTGTAAAAAGCCATTGAATTTTCCTTAATCCTATCTGGCAAGGTTTTCTCAATGCCACTTATAGCTCTCCTAACCCCTTTCTTCAGCTCGTTCTTGGATGACTTGAATTCCCTCTAGAACCTTTCTGATCCTTGTTTCCTAAACCTTACATAAGCCTCCTTCTTCCTCTTAACGAGCTATTTGACATCTCTTGAGAACGAAGGCTCCCTCACTCGACCGTGTCTTTGCTGCCTGCTGGGACAAACATATTGAGCACACACAGAATGCATTCCTTAAACAACCTCCACATTTCATAAAGGGTCTATTTCAGCTCGGGGAGGGAGGGGCTTAGGGCTCGAGTTCGGGTTTAGCTTAAAGTTATGTTTAAGTTTAGTGTTAGACCTTGTACACGGTGAGAAGGATAGGCTGTGTGGAGGATGGAAGGAGGAGATGAAGAAGGGTACAGGTTGGGCCGCATTGTGGGAGCTTGCAGGTGGAGAGATGGAGAGGCTTAGGCTGGATTTTAATTTGTGAGCATTTGGTGGAATGGCTCCAAGTTGAATAGAGTGATAGCTGGGCTGGTGGCAGAAGGTTACAATGCTGACAAATTGAAAGGAAGGATTCTCCCAGCTCCAGATCAGTTATATTGTGTGTTTGGAAGACAATATGAGAGATGGAACAGACAGGGAAGTCCAGACTTGGTACCCAGTGTCCAATGGAAGTTGTTTGGAGAAAGTTCCTGAGTTTCTAATCCATGAGGAATTCTCAGGACAGTGAAACGAAATGACCCTGATCTAACCTGGTGTTTGGGCTTATGCCATGTTACAATTAATTACAAGTAATTAGACACATGCCACAGGTAAACAGTCATAAACAGCTGGCATACAAGACTATTAATTAAAAAAATATATATTCCCTCTTGCACACAAAGTAAGACAGAAGGACAGATAGGGAACAAAACATGGACAATGGGAAAAAGTGATAAGATAATTTACTTGTGTTTGTTCCCAAGCTCTATTGAGTTTGTTCCTGCTGAACTGAAGATTGCCTCCTTTTCCTGAATGTATCCACTGGTTTGCAAAAGGCACAGGGTGGCTGTTTTGTTTGTAAAATGTCTCTGGTTTATCAATTAAATGACACAGTTTACAGGAGCTATCAAGGGAAATGTGAACTGATTGTCTTTGGCTTTAAAGCTAAGTTTTAACTTCAGAGAACAGAAAGACAGCTCCTAAGATGTTGGAAATCCCTTCTCTTTGTTAAGTTCAAAATCCTAAGCTATGTATTTTCCTGAGAACCAATCGCACAGTTGTTGCCAAGCAAAAGAGCCTTGTCAAGAATAACCAGTTACAAGTCCAGAGACCAATCACCTTGTATTGCCAACCAGAGTTTCATCTGAATACAGAACCCCTCATCTCCAGTTAGTCTAGAAGCACTTCATTTGCCATTGGTTCAAGTAAATATTAGTGGTGCTTGCCATTAGTGTCAGGTGACTTGTTTTTTAAAACATGCAGCAATACATTAAAGTTCTGGTTAAAAAATCATTCTTTCTCATTTCAGAGCACAATTTAAATGAAAAACAAAAATATAAACGTTTTCTTTACAAGATTGATGCTTTGGCCATCACACCCCCATCCCTACCTCTGTTTTTAATCAGCTTCATTTAATAAGAGCTTGAAATGTTATTGATACAAGTCAGTATCCTCCTCCATACCTGTATATTTGTCTATAAACCAAGGCTTCCCATAGTGGAGGTTGAGACCCCATGTGGGGTCATGAGTGGAGATTGTGGGGAATGTGAACTCCCAGATAGCTACAGCCCATATGGCTTCCCAACTGAGAAACAAAATCTGTGCTCCTGTTGGAATAGTCACCCTATCTCTCAGTGACCCACTCACCCCCCCCCCACCCCGAGTCACCCACTCCCTATTGTCTCAGTGACTCACTCTCTCAGTGACCCACTCCTCCATCTCTCAGTGACATATTCCTCTTGAGTCTCAGTGATCCACTCCTCACTCTTCCACTGACACACTCCCCATCCTCCTAGTGACCCACTCCCTTGCTCTCACAGTGACCCATCCCCTGCTCTCATTGACACAGCCGCCACTCACAGTGACCAATACCCCTCCTCCCAGTGACCCACTCCCCTACTGTCTCAGTGACCCACCTCCTCTCTTCCCAGTGACTCACTTCCCCACTCTCTAAGTGACATACTCTCCACTCTCAGTGATATACTCCTCCATTTCCATTGACCCACTCCCCCCTCTCTGTGACTCACTCCCCCACTATCTCAGTGACCCACTCCAATGTTCCCAATGACCTCCTTTCCTATTGACTTGCTCCCATCTCTCTCAGTGACTCGGTCTTTCCTTACCTTCCAGCCCTATCCCACTCTTCTCGGTCTCACTGAGGGGTTGAATAAATTCTCAAGCCTTGAACTATGGGCACAAAGTGAAAGTGATTGGAAGTGGTGGCCTAGTAGTATTATTGTTAGAATGCTAATCCAGAGACCCAGGTAATGTTTTGGGGACCTGGGTTCGAATCCCAGCATGTCAGATGGTGGCATTTGAATTCAGTAACAATCTGGAGTTAAGAATCTAATGGTGACCATGAATTAATTGTCGGAAAAACCCATCTGGTTCACTAAAGCCCTTTAGGGAAAAAAACTGCCATCCTTGCCTGGTCTGGCCTACAATTGACTCTAGACCCACAGCAACGTGGTTGACTCTGGGCAATTCAGGATGGGCAATAAATGCTGGCCTGGCCAGCCAGGCCATCATCCGTGAATGGATATATTTAAAAAGTGCTACTAAAATTGATTGTTCTTGTGGTGTACAATACATACCTTTCCCTAATTCAAACAAAATCTTTAACACCTCATTAATACTCTCAAATATGAAGAGTATGTCTTTGTCTCACTGTCCTCCTCTAGCTTTTTGCAACTGTGTTTACCTTCGAGGGTCTAGGCCCAAAATGTCAGCTTTCCTGCTCCCCTGATGCTGCTTGGCCCATTATGTTCATCCAGCTCTACACCTTGCTATCTCAGAGATAGTCTTCTCCTCATTTCTTCATTCGATTAACTCCCCTGTAATCTGAGAGGCCAGCTCTCTGTCTCGCTAAGTCTCAATGACTGTCAGGTTCCCTGCTATTGTGTCTGGGCTGAGAGGACCTTGACATTGGGTGGAGTTTTGTTTGAATGTGATTCTGAAACTTGCAGCACCTCATGGGTTGAAGACCTGAAAATCCTGACAAAGCTTGACATGGAATCGAAGTGGGAGTTGGTGAATTATTCATGGTGTGTCATTCCTGTCATGGAGAAAAGTGCAGTCTTCAGCAGCTCATCAAGCAAAATCTGACCTAAATCTCTGGTTATCACTTAATCAATTGACATTTGACAAATGAATCTTACCGGAACATCTTGGTTTAATTTAAAATGGAATGGCCACTGCAATAAAATTGTGATGACACCACAGGCCAGATTGTATGCAAATGAAAGATATATTCCTGAGGCAAAGAAGCAGCATGGTCTGCTATACATTACGCACTCAGAGAGACAGGGAACTGCTGGTGGGCTCACCCAGGCTGGGTTGTGCCAGGATTTGGGTGGATAGATCTCTCGCCTTGCTACGGCAATGAGCCAGATGGATACTGCTCATTGACTTTCAGATAAGTTTTCATATGAGTGAAGTGATGGGTAGAGTGAGGTCAAGGAGTTTGTCATAATGTGCCTTTAATGAAGTTAAACTCCAGCAGCATTCTGCTGCACCCTCAGGAGCAGCTAAATGTCAGCTCTTGTAAAATCCCCTTCTAAATCTCAGCTAGTGGGTAAGAAATCTGTTGAAGGAGCCACTGTACAGTCCAGACGAAGCAAATGACCATGTAATTAGGATGAATTCGGCACACCTCTGGGCCTGCTGCATTGACTTCATTATTAAACTCAGGATCAGTGAGCATTCTGAACAGAAAACCAACTGTTTGACAGATACAGATGATATAACCGGTTCTCTTCCATTTCTTTTTTTAAGAGATATCATGAATTAAGCTTCTATCTCTTTATCTAATGTCACATTCCCTATGCTGACCTTCCCTTCTCATTACAGTGATGATCAATGTCATGGGCTTTATTTCTGGTATTTTCCCCCCAGCCTCTTAGATACTGAAACATATTTTTTAGTGTCTCTAGCATTCTTCCTTTATCATCAGGTTGGTCGACTATATGAGCCATCATAGTCAGGCCCAGCCCTGCCCTGACCACTTGCTCATGCACATTCAGATGGTGATATTGCTGGTTCTCTCTAAAACTAAGTCCTGAAATGGCCCCCTAATGTGAAGTGGCCTCATACCTATAGTACACCAGCTACACTTTCCCTCCAGGTCCCGCTGGACTCCTCTCCTTCTTAAATCACCTTCTCTGATTTTTGCTGGGGAACAGTGGGGGAGCGTGATATGATTGGGATCTGTGTCACCTTCAGTCCTAATTGATTCTAAAGGGGGCTAAGGCCTGATTAATATCTGGTTCATTACTCAGAGACAGAGAGAAAATCATCTGAAAAATAATTCACAATTAAAACTATTTGCATATTTTGAATGCATAATAGAACATTGATTAATAATCTTTGGATAATAATCAGGCATTCAAAATGAACAGATTGTTATTTCAAATACACTTCGCTCCCTGGCCATGAATCAAAGATTTATGCATTTTTGAAAATCTTTGAAAAAAAAATTCTCTCCAGCTCTGAGCAACAATGACTAAATTGAAATTGACTTGATTGTTTCAATTAATCTCTGTTTGCTTCACTTCTGACACACTCTGCGAGTAATTTTGAAGTTTGATGTTTGCTCCAAGTTTGCTCATTTATAACTACTTGCTTTATGATAAAAATTACTCCCAGTGCTGTCAGAGGACATTTATTCTCTGTCTCAGATGCTATCATTAGAAAGTTAGCACAATTTCAATTGTTATAAGGAGTTTTGGGAAGGTTTTAAATACTTTCATGGTCTCCTCAACCTCTCCCTAACTCTGTATTGTCTTAGAATCCTCCCTATCTCTAGGCCCCTCTGTACATCCAAACCTCTAAGACTGTTTCCTCCAACTCTCCTATACAGTCCTGATTTTGATCACTCCACTGTTCGTGGCTGTGTCTTCAGCTGCCTGGATTCCAAGTTCTGGAATTCCTTCCCTATGCCTCTATGTCTCTCTCTATTCCTTTCAGACATTGTTTAAAATCTACCCCTTTTTGCCAGTTTTTTGATGTCCTGGTCCTAACATCACCCTTTGTAATCCAGTGTCAAATATTGGCTGGGAGCAGTACAGTGGCTCAGTGGTTAGCAATGCTGTCTCACAGCACCAGAGACTGGGTTCATTTCCACCATCAGGCAACTGTCTCACCTGCGATAGGGAAAGAAATCACAGAATTTTGCTTCTTGGCCAATGATTTTGTTTGCTGGATGCCTTTCCTGGAGACAATTTTCAAATCCCGGAATCTCTAGGGCACGGGTTGGCAAACCCAATGATCCTATCCAATGATTAACTATGTCCACCCCCCTTTCTCTGTGGAGTTTGCACATTCTCCCTGTGTCTGCATGGGTTTCCTCCAGGTACTCCAGTTTCCTTCCACAGTCAAAAGATGTGCAGGGCTAGGTGGATTGGCCATGCTAAATTGTGCTCAGCATCTGTTCAGCTCAATTGTAGTTATGCTAAACTCTGAACAGAGTGTTCAGGGATGTTTAGATTTTGTGTGTTATAGGGGGATGGGTCTGGGTGGGATGTTCTGAGGGCCAATGTGGACTTGGTGGGCCAAAGGGCCTGTTTCCACACTGTAGGGACTCTATGACTATAACTTCCCATGCAGGTTACTGCATTGAAAAGGTTAATAAATACAATTTTGAAAATTATTAACAATTGACAGGGTCTGTTTCTACCTAGGAAAGCAGCTTGGTAAGTACTCTTTTTACAAAATTGAAGCCTGAAAATTGTCTCAGAAATCAGTTCCATCTTGTGCAGCTCCTTCTCACACACTTAGTTTCTGTCAGAGCTCAACTTGCCACAGACTCAAATCAGTTTCTTTACTGTCTCACTTTTTTCAGCAGCCATGAGCTCTTTAGCGAGCTGAGGATTCCCTAGTTTAATCTCTCATTCGAGATGAATAGTTCCTTTGACAACAGAGCTAAAAACATTTTCCCAGTTTGTGCTTCAGTCCTGATCTCAGGTTAGATGCTGCAGCTTTGATCTGTGTGGAACTATATTTGTGGCCCTTGGTAAACTGCGATTAGTAAGAACAAGCTAGGCAGCAAGGTAAGAGAAGCTGCTGCATTATGAATTTGATGTAGTAAAATCTACAGTGTGTATTGAGATGAAAAGAGAGAGTTGATTAAGAGGCTGTCACCAAGTGCTATAATTAGCTTGATGTCCACTTCCTATCTCAGAATCACACTGACATATTTACATATTGCAATCATTAGACATGCTCTTAAGCAGAAGATCAGAAAATGAGTTCTTCATGATCAACTCATTGCTCAGCTGTAGAGCTTTGCTGGGTTACCAGCAAGAAAGATAGTCTTTCTAATAAGGTAGTACGATCTGCCGATGCTGCAGTCTGAGATAACACAGTGTGGAGCTGGAGGAACACAGCAGGCCGGGCAGCAGCAGAGGAGCAGTAAAGCTGGCATTTTGCATCGGGACCCTTCTTCAGAAATGGGGGAGGGGAGGGGCGCTCTGAAATAAATGGGGGCAGGGAAGCGGTGAAAGCTGGTAGGCCGTGGTGAAGATTGGTCAGTGAGGTGGGAGGAGCGGATAGGTGGGAGGGAAGATGGACAGGTTAATGAGGTGGGATAAGAGAGGGGGCTGGTCTTGGAATGAGGTTGGGGTGGGGAGATTTTGAAGCTAGTAGAGTCCACATTGAGACCATTGGGTTGTAAGCTTCCACAGCGGAATATGAGGTTCAGTTTCCGGGTGGCATTGTTGTGACATTGGAGGAGGCCCAGGATGGACATGTCATCCAGGGAGTGGGAAGAGGGGAGTTGAAGTGGTTCACAGCTGGGAAATGTTGTTGTTTGTCACAAACCGAGTGTAGATGCTCCACAAAGTGGTCTCCGAGCCTCCGCTTGTTCTCACTGATGTAGAGGAGGCCACATCAGGAACAGCAGATACAATATATCACATTAGCATATCTGTTATATCTGCAGGTGAATATCTGTTTGATGTGGAAGGCTTTCTTGGGGCCTGGAATGGGGTTGAAGGGGGAGGTGTAGGAGCAGGTGTGGGCACTTCCTGCGGTTGCAGGGAAAGGTGCCGGGGGTGGTGGGACTAGTGGGGAGTGTGGAGCAAACGAGGGAGTCACGGAGAGAGAGGTCCTTCCAGAAGGCAGATAAGGGTGGGGAGGGAAATATATTCTTGGTAGTGGGGTCAGATTTCAGGTGGCGGAAGTGGTGGAGGACGATGCTTCGAATCCCGGGGAAATGGGGTGATACGTGAGGACAAAGGGGTTTCTGTCTTTGTTGTTATAGCGGGGAGGGGATGTGAGGGATGAATTGCAGGAAATGCGAGAGATGCGGTCAAGGGTGCTTTCGACCACTGAAGGGGGCAAGTTGCTGTTCTTGAAATACGAGGATATCTGGGATGTTCGGGAGTGGAAAGCCCCATCTTGGGAGCAGATGCAGTGGAGCTGGAGGAATTGGGAGAAGGGAGGAGGAGTGGGTGGGAGGAGGTGTATTCTAGGTAGCTGTGGGAGTCGGTGGGCTTGAAATAGATAGCAGTTTCGAGGTGGTTACCAGAGATGGAGACAGAGAAGTCTAGGAAGGAGAGGGAGGTATCAGAGATGGTCCAGGTGAACTTGAGGTTGGGTGGAAGGTGATAGAAAAGTTGATGAACTGCTCCAATTACTTTCTAATGATGGATTTAACTAAACAACTGTCTATTGTAGGGAACTTTGGCTGAAATAGAAAGCGTTGAATTTGTGCCTTGTCCAGGTATTTCAGTATTTTGAAAGAAAGCTGATGAATTTACATTGTGAGGAAAATGCGTTGCTGCATGAGGCTGTTAGGGTGATTTGTATGATTATGAGATAATTACCGAGAGTCACTGGACCAGTGCTGATGCACAATTTACTATTGGCAGGAAATTAAGCCATTTAATTGGTTGCTGGATTGTAAGCAAGTAATTGGAGCAGTTTAATGCTAAGTGAACTTTATAATGTCTGATAATGAGTGCAAAGCAATCTTCGACACAGGGGTCTTTCTGTGAGCATTGGTTGTGAATCTTTAACAATAGGATAAGCAAGTTGTTTCTTGGCATCATCAATGTACTGGTCCTGCACTAGGAAGCTGCGCCCATATTTCTGAGTCACCATGGCAAAATATGGATTGGCTGCTTGGTTTTGACGGCCCCCTATCCTACTTACTCACAATTCTCTGCATGGATTGAGCACCTACAATCAGAGCCATTCTGCAAACAGGAACATTGATTGGGAGAATTAGCTTCCTGTGCAATGGTTCTGTTACCTAGATCACACCAGGCAGTGAATGAGGGGAGGGAGGTTTGGCATGCATGGGTGACCAGGGTACATTTAGATGTTCCTTGCCCCCTCCAGTTCTCCGCTGTTCCATTCAATTCTCCAATGTTCCCTGTGGTTCTCCAATGGTCTCCAAAATTCTCTCATGCTCCCTGTAGTTCTTGGAGCTTTTTTCAATTTTCTTATGCTCCCTGCAGTTCTTTATTACTCACTATGGCTCTCCAATTCTCTCTGTTGTTCTCTGTGGTTCGGCAATTCCCTCCGTGGTTATATGAGCCTTGATCCTGTAAGAGACAGGGATGAATATCAGTAAGTGCCTTGTAATGTGTTGCATGATGCCTTTTCCATTGTTAAGTCTCTCAGGTTTTGTGGATGGCGCAAGGTGTGAATGTGACACTGGTATCATTGGAAAGTGTGTGGGGCTGAGGTGGAGCATCTGAGGGTTACGAATGAATATAATCCCTGAACATTGGAGGTGGAATTGTGGTGCTTGAGAAATGAAAGATCTTGGCAATGACAGGGAAAGAGAGTTAGTTGGTGTTTTCACTTAGTTTGACCACTCTGTGAGGCATTGACCATTTTTAGACACTGGTGCCAGGTCTTCAGGACAGTCTCCATCTGGGTGCGCCCCTCACCCTGGTTCAATTCCCCCCACAGGGTAGGCTCTGAGGGATTTTGACACGGATGGACAAATTCTGTAAGTCTCCATCATCAATACCACATCTGAGAACCAGGCGCACTCTCTCCTGTATGATCCAACGCCATTCTGTGGTTGTACCACTAGTTTGGTTGCTTTTAAGAGGGTCGGGCTTCAGCATTAACAGTGTACACTGCTAGGTTCCCTGCTACTGAACACACACCCAGGAGGCAGTGTTGATCAGCCAGGGCTGGAATCATCTCAAACAGACAGCTTGAAACAGAAACAGAAACAGAAATTGCTGGAAAAGCTCAGCAGATCTGGCAGCATCCGTGGAGAGAAATCAAAGTTAACATTTTGGGCCCAGTGACTCTTCCTCAGAACTTGATGCATGTGCTGTTTGCCTCACCTTAGCCCAACCCCCGGCCCAACGCTCATATCTGGAGGTGAAACATCAATATTTTTCCCCCAAAATATTTGAACTAAGAATTCATTCTCGAGAAACTTTCTACAGAAACAGAAGAAGAGGCTTCGGGAAGTTGTTCAGATTAAAGAGAAGTGAATAAAGTCATTGGATAACAATACTACTTCACAAATTCCCATGGATACTGTGAATTGCATTATCATCAATATCGCTGACATTAATTGGATTGTCACACAGAAAGGGTGATCTGGAGAAAAAGTTTGGAATTCTTTGACTAATTCCCCACAATCACCCATGAACTGACTTTCTTTTCAAAGTTTGGACAAGGGGAATCTTGACACTGAAAGTCTAGCAATTTTAACTCCTACACCACTCAAACTTGCATGAGAGATCCATTAGCTGGTAACCAAGAGAGTTTCTTATCCCTGGGGGATGGATTATGGGATTTGCAGTTTCTAACAAGCCCAACACTTCACTAATTGACAGGCAGCAGTCTGAGATTCAGGGGTATTATCAGCTCATTTGAACAGGAACTGCTCACTTGTTGCAGGGAGTTACAGAGAGATGGATTAATTGAAAGGGATTCAAGCCACTACAAACAACTGCTCAAGTCTTCATTTGCTTTCCCCGTGAGGATTGGCTGAAGTAATCAACGTGAGATTGCTTCAATTCAGAAAGGTCAAAGGTTAAAGAAGAATCTGTCACGACTTTTCCCATCTAATTGAGAGGATGGATGTCCAGCAAGTCCATTCGGGATGGAGAAGATGGGTATTGAGATGGAGGGAAGGTGGATTGGAGAAGTTGGGTATGTTCTCTTTGGAGCGAAGGCTGAGTGGAAATTTGATAGAGGTTTTCTAAACCTTAAGGGGGCTGAATGGAGTTAACAGTGAGAAGCTATTCCTGTGTGTAAAGAGAAAAGAAGACAAGGATGTAAACTTAAAGAGATGTGGTTTAAAGTGAGGGTGATGTGAGAAAAGTAATGTTCTTACTTAGCATGTACTTATGATCTGGAATGTGCTGCCTGTAAATGTCGGGGAGGTAGGTTCCTTTGAGGGATTGAAGAGGAGCATTAGATGGTTATTTGGGTATTGATGGTGTGTTGGGATATGTGGAAAGGAGAAGACTGGATTAAGTTATAGAACCAATGGAGGTACAATGGGCCAACTGGCTTCCTCCTGTGCCATACCAATTCTGTGATTTGATGATGGCTGAAGTGATACCGGGGCAGGCTTTTGGAAATTACTGATCACACTGGTGCTACACTCTGGGCACAGCCATCACTACCGTACACCTCTGTCAGAGAAACAACTGTCAAGTTCATACTGGATTGCCAAAGATGTGCTGGTTTCTCAATGAACACTTGTTGGGTTGCCTTTGGCATTCCTGTTGGTGAAGGGCTGAGATTTTAGTGAACAGTTGGAGAGTTCTCACCTCAGAGAAACTGCTGCTCTGGAACTTTCCACTGCTACTGTCATCCTTTCCTATTGGTTTCCTCTTCTCTACTTGAGAGCTGGAATGATGACAACATGTGGGGAGGGGAAACTGTTCCTGTAGTACCATTTTCTGTTTTTATCTCAGATCTTCAATATCTGCAGTATTCTGCTTTTGCCATAACAATACAACAGTCATCGATAAATCCAACCGGGAAT
Organism: Stegostoma tigrinum; assembly: GCF_030684315.1. Classification (NCBI taxonomy): domain Eukaryota; kingdom Metazoa; phylum Chordata; class Chondrichthyes; order Orectolobiformes; family Stegostomatidae; genus Stegostoma; species Stegostoma tigrinum. The sequence continues at coordinate 21,193,291 of NC_081392.1, read as the reverse complement.
TCAAGAGGAATTTATTTACCCAAAGAAAATATAGACCTTGCTCTCACAGGGAGGGCTCAAGGTGGATAAACACATTTTGGAGAAAGGAATAGAACAATATGCCAGTTAGATAGAAGCAAGTGGAGGACAGAGGCTCATGTGTAGCATGAACACTAGTATAGAATGAATGGGCCAAATGGCCTGCCTCTGCACTGAGAATTGTATTCTGTTTAAATAGAAAACACAAGTTCATATGCCAAACAGCACCCTTTTATTACACTGGTTCACGTCCAAGGGGGCACTGTTTGAATATGAAACATGGAGAATGATTGTTTGTCAGCTGTTTGACTGTGGAGGCCATCGTGTGTTTGTCCAGTTCTGTTGTTGCTTGATGGTTTTGTCCAAGCATTTTCCATAGGTGTCACTGGATCATTACCAGCGCTGGGAAGCCTTGGGATTGTTCCTGAGTCCGCTTGCTGCAGAGCAATGAAATTCTTAACCAGAAAGATCTATTTGATAAAGCAGTTGTTTTATTCTGTGAGTGGGTGTATTTACACAGTTGTGTAGGTGTAGAAGGCTGGATAATACAAAGCATGATGCACAAGCAGCCAAAGTTGTAACCATGGTAACCTGAATCAGGCTCCAGCTTCTCACCAAAATGAACCTAAAAGCCAAATGTACATTTTTTCTCATCTCTTCTCAAATCCTTTACTCCCCATGAGAACTGGAAGGATGACAATGTGTGGGGAGGGGAAATGTTCCTGTAGTACTGGCAGCTAATTTCTCATTGATGTGGCTGAAAGAATTTCTGCGATAATCATCTGTGCAATTTTAGTTCACGCTTAACCCTTTTCAAACAAAAAGAGTATGGACAAAGCAGAAAGGGAATGTCAGCCCTGGAAGTACTTTTATTCCACAAATATTCTCAATGATAGAAGAGTCCAGCACATCAGTGCAAAAGATAAGGCTGAAGATTTCGCAACAATTTTCTGCTAGGAGTACCAAGTGGATGATCCATCTCAGCCTCCTCCAGTAGTCCCCAGTATCACAGATACCAGTCTTTAGACAATTCATTCCATGTGATGTCAAGAAACTGTTGGAGGCACTGGATACTGCAAAGGCTCTGAGCCCTGACAGCATTCCAGCAATAGTGCTGAAGAATTGAGCTCCAGAACTTCCCAATCCCCTGGCCAGCTGTTTAGCTGGCACCTACTCAACAATGTGGAAAATTGCCCAAGTATGTCCTGTACACAAAAAGCGGGACAAATCCAACCCGGCCAATTACCGCCTCTTCAGTCTACTCTCGACCATCAGTAAAGTGATGGAAGGTGTCAGTAACAGTGCTATCAAGCAGCACCTGCTCAGCAATAACCTGCTCAGTGACACTGTGTTTGGGTTCCGCCAGGGCCACTCAGCTCCTGATCTCATTACAGCCTTGGTTCAAACATGGACAAAACAGCTGAATTCCAGAGATGAAGGAGAGACTGACAATCCTTGACATCAAGGCATTCAACTGTGTGTGGCATCGAGGAGCCCTGGCAAAACTGGAATCAATGGGTTTCGGGGGGCAAACTCTCTGGTGGTCGGAGTCATGCCTGACACATAGGAAGATGATCGTGGTTGTGGGAGCTCAGTCATCTCAGCTCCAGGACATCTCTGCAGGAGTTCCTCAGGGTAGTGTCCAATACCCAACCATCTTCAGCTGCTTCATCAATGACCTTCCCTCCATCATAAGGTCAGAAGTGGGGATGTTCGCTGATGCTTGCACAAAGTTCAGCACCATTTGTGACTCCTCAGATACTGAAGCAGTCTATATTCAATTGTAACAACATCTGGACAGTATCCAGGCTTGGGTTATTGAGTGGCAAGTGACATTTGCACCACTCAAATGCCAGACAATGACCATCTCCAATCAGAGGCAATATAACCACTGCTCATTGACATTGGATGGTGTTAAAATGACTGAATCTCCAGCTATTAATATCCTGGGAATTATTATTGACCAGAAACTGAACAGTGCTCACTGTATTAGTAAAATGGCTACAAAAGCAGGGCAGAGACTAGGAATGTTATGGTTAATAATTCACCTCCTGACTCCCTAAAGCCTGTCTACCAGTTAAAAGGCACAAGTCAGGAGTATGATGGAATAGTCCCCACTTGCCTGGATGGATGCAGTTCCAACAACGCTCGAGATGTTTAACACCATCCAGGACAAAGCAGCCCGCTGTATTAGTATTATATCCACCAAGCATCTACTCCCTCCAACATTGAAGCTCTGTACAACAGTGTATACTATCCATAAGATGCACTTTAGAAATTCACCAAAGATCCTCAGACAGCACCTTCCAAACCAACAACCACTTCCATCTACAAGGATTAGTACAGTGATGTACGGGAACGCCATACCCTGCAAGATCCCCTCCAACCCACTCATCATCCTGACTTGGAAATATATTGCCGTTCCTTCAGTGTTGGTAGGTCAAAATCCTGGGATTCCCTCCATAATGACATTGTGGATCAACATAAAGATCACTGAATGCAGCTTTTCAACAGTGGCTGATATATAAACATCAGATTGAGCCTGTAAAGATACTCCATTAGTCACTGCCAGATTCTGACTGGACTTCCCCAGTTACAACATAGAGAGCTGGGATTACTTCTCCTATTTCAGGAGCACAAACTCCAGAAACGGCAGCATTGACAGTGAGCTGGCCTTAGAGCTGCTGTTGAAAGCTTAACGTATGTTCATTTTCACAACAGACGGATTGTAAAAAAAATGAGCGATCAAACTTACAAAAATATTTGCACTCTACAAGAGCTGACAGTGCCTGACCCACTGTTTGCCTCTGAAATACAGTCCATTGACTCCAGACACATTAAGTTGTGGGACGTGATCCAAATGAGACTTATTTGAATAATCATGGGCATCGAAGTGGAGGGTAAGGTGCCAATACGAGAAATGGACTATAGGCCTGACACTCAAGTGCAATCTGTTTAGGGTAGTGGAGATTATGGGAGTGACTGGTGAAGGAAGGATCAATGGAGTGAGTCGGGAAGGGATGGTAGATGAGCGAGGAAAGAGAAGCTGGAGACGGAGGGCAAACAAAGAAGAGTTGGGAAGGATGGAAGTGAAGGGGAGAGCAAAGTGCGGAAGCCACACTCCAAGGAACAGAAATGTCTTACACTGAAACATTCAGAGGCCATTCAGTGTGTATGACCGATGACAAAATCTCAAAAGCATTGATGTGTTCACATGTTGATCATGGACACAGCCTATAAGATAGGCAAAGATTGGGGTTCAAGGACTCCTTGAAGGTGAACCTGAAGAAAATGATGAAATCTTACGGGACAGGAACAAACAAACTGCAGGCCGCAGAAAAAGATTTTGTTTTAAAATAGAAAGCTACAAATTTGGGAAGATGTGAGGTTCTGGGAGGAAACAAAACTGCTCAGTTTTCTCATCATAAGGAGTGAGTAGCCTGTGATCAGAAACGGGGTTTGGAGAATAGTCCCACACAAACTTCAAGAACAGGTTCAGGAGTTCAATTCTTTAACCGAGACTGCAGAACGCAGATCTCAGTATCCTACAAAAACCATATCAGCTGGTTCCTTCATGAATATCTGTCTCCTCTAGAGAGGCAGGGTCTGTATATCTTTGTACTAGATAGCCCCTCTCCCCACTCTTTCTCAATCCACTCCAGTACTGCACTACCTAACTCCACCTTTCATTTGTAATTTGGGGAATGTTTTATTGTTTAATACAGTTCATTGCCCAGAGGCAGAAAGGGTCAGAAGTCAGGGATAGAATGGATAAGCTGGAAGGGAAAATGAACCTCAGTCTCTCTCCCAAACTGCACTTTACAATAACTTGGACATTATCCTCCATTCTGTTGCTATCTACACATCTATGCCTCTCCCCTCCCCTACGCCTGTTCACTCAGCCCTCTTGTCGTAAGCCTCCCAACTCTTGCTTTTCACCCTTCTTCCTCAGCTCCTCTTCTCTCCCTCTTCGACTACCCCTTCCCCACTCTCTGTATTAACTCTTACTTTACCCCATAGCTCCCGTAATCCCCATCATCCCAAACAGGTTGTACCCATGTGTTAGGCCAATATTCCAGTCCTTACATATTTAAGTAATAAGCTGACTGCTTGGATAACTAGGGCAGGAAAGGTTAAGTTTCATAAATGAAAAGCTGAGTTAATATTGATTCATGGTGTTCTCCATGGCTCTTTGACATTATCTCTTATGAGGGAAAAGCAACCTAAAGGCAGGAAGAAATGAAAAATTGAAGAGTGCAACAATCACAGTAAAGGAACATAAGGGCTAAATATATGTCTATAAAATGTCAGCTGCATCACACTTGGGGCATTGTTTCGCATTTGCTCAGGATCAGTCTGACAACTAAATTCATTGCTGCTGTTTAGCTCAGAATTTTGCATGAATTAAACAGGGGCAAATCACAGGGGTGGTGAGAGACAGAGTGGACATTGCCAATGCAAAGCTACCGGAGAAAAATCTGAACAAGAGTCAACTCAAGAGTTTTGTTAGAGAAGTGCTTTAAATGTGTTGTAACCATGGAGCATGGATGATCCCTGGTGTGGAGAGATTGTCTTATGAACAAAGGCTGAACAGGTAGAAACTACTTGCTGGAATTTAGCAGAGTGAAAAGTGAACTCATTGAAACATATCAGATTTTTAAAGGCCTTGACAGGGAGAAAGTGTTTCCACTCATGGGAGAGCCTGGGGCCAGGAGGCATAGTCTCAGAGCAAAGGGGCACCAATTCAAGACTGAGATGGGAAGGAATTTCCTCTCTCAGAAGGTTGTGAGCCTTTGGAACTCCTTGTCACCAAGATCTGCGGAGGCAGACTCTGTGTATATTTTGTGATAATTCTTGGTCAATTCAGAATTGAGTGTTATGGGGAAAGTGCAGGAAAATGGACCTGCTTTTTCTGTTCAGTTAATGATCCAAATCTCTTTCAAAAGCCTCGTTTGAATCAACCTTCACCACACTCTCAGACCATGCATTCCACATCCTAACCACTCACTGGGTAAAAATATTTTCCTCAAAATGGTTTTGCTTGTTTTGTCAATCTGTGCCCTCTAGTTCTCGATCCTTTGACTGTTGTGAAGTCATAGAATCATAGAAATGGAGAGCACAGAAACAGACCCTTCAGTCTAACTCATCCATGCCAACCACAAATTCTAAATAAATCTAGTCCCATTCTCCAGCATTGGGCCCATATCTCTCTAAACCCTTTCTGTTCATATATCCATTCAGATGCCTTTTAAATGATGTAATTGTACCAGCCCCCATCACTTCCTCTGGCAGCTCATTCCATACATGCACCATCCCCTGCATGAGAAAGTCACCCCTCTGGTTCATTTAAAATCTTTCACCCTCACTTTAAACCTATGCGCTCTAGTTTTGGCCTCCCCTACCCTTGGGAAAAAGGCCTTGACTGTTCACCCTATCCATGTTCCTCATGATTTTATAAACTTCTATAAGGTTTCTACTCAGCTTCCATTGCTCCAGGGAAAATAGCTCCAGCCTACTCAGCCTCTCCCTGTAGCTCAAACCCTCCAACTCTGGAAATATCCCTATAATTTTTTCTGTATCCTTTCAAGTTTAACAACATCCTTTCTATAGCAGGGAGACCAGAATTGAACATTGTTCCAGAAGTGGTCTAACCAATGACCTGTACAGCTGCAACATGACCCTCCCAACTCCTATACTCAATGCACTGACCAATAAAGGCAAGTGTACCAAACGCCTTCTTCACTGTCCCATCTTCATGGAACTATGAACCTGTACTCCAAGATCTCTCTGCTCAGCAACAGTCCCCAGGACCTTACCATCGAGTGTATAAGCCTAGCCCTGATTTGCCTTTGCAAAGTGCAGCACCACACACATTTCTAAATTAAACTCCATCTGCCACACTGCAGCCTGTCAGCCCATCTGATCAAGGTCACGCTGTACTCTGAAGTAACCTTCCTCATTGTCCACTATATTATCAATTTTGTTGTCATCTGTAAACTTACTAACCGTATCTTATATATTCACACCCATTTTACCTATACATGACTAAGAGCAGTGGGCCCAGCACTGATCCTTGTGGCACACAGCTGTCACAGGCATGAAAAGTAACCCTCCACCACTACACTCTGCTTTCTGCCGTCCAACCAATTTTGTACCCAAATGCTTAGCTTTTCCTAGATTCTATGTGATCTAACATTGCTAACCAGTGTACCATGTGGAATCTTGTTCAATGCCGTGCTGAAGTCCATATAAACATCCACCCCTCTGCCTTCGTCAATCTACTTTGTCCACACTTCAAAAATATAGTCATTTTGTGAAACATGATTTCCCACACACAAAGCCATGTTGACTCTCCCTAGTCAGTCCTTGCCTTTTAAATACATATAAATCCTGTCCCGTAGAATACTCTCTAACAAATTACCCAACACTGATGTCAAGTTCATGGGGCCATAGCTCACTGGATTTTCGTTGCCACCTTTCTTAAATAGTGGCACCACATTAACCATCCTCCAGTCTTCTGGTACCTCACCTGTGGCTATCTATGATAGAAATATCTCAACAAAGGGCCCAGCAATCACTTCCCCAGCCTCCCACAAAGTTCTGTGATACACCCGATCAGATCCTGGGGTTAATCAATCTTTATGCGTTTTAAGACATCCAGCACCTCCTCATCTGTAATAAGGACATTTTTCAAGATATTGTTAATTATTTCTCCAAGTTTTCTGTTTCCCTCTATCCACTCTGTCCAGATGCCTCTTGATCTTAAACACCTCAATCAAATTATCTTTTAATCTTCTCCGAAGAGAACAGCCCCAGAGCCCTAACATCTCCAAGCCACTGAAGTTCCTCATCCTTGGTTCCATTCTCAAGAATTTTGTCTGCACCCTAACTAATGCCTACATATGCTTTCCAAAGGATGGTAGGCAGAAGTGGACACAATACTGCAGTTGGTGCTTAACCAGTGTTTTATACAGGTTTATTATAAATTGCTTTTGTACTCCATGTTCTAGTGTAAAAAGCATTGAATGCTGTATGCCTTACTAACTGTGCTTTCAACCTGCCCTATCACCATCCATGTCCTGGTTTAGATGCAAGTCCTGTTCCTGTAGTTGCTTCCTTTGCTTTAGATTGCCTTTTCTCATTGTTCCTTAAAAATATATCACTTTACACTTCTCGGTATTAAAATTCATCTGCAACTTGTTAGGCTATTCCACCAAACTATTTATATCCATGTGATTTTTGTCACAGTCTTCCTCACAATATCTCCTGTTAATCTCAAATTTTGAAATTGTGCCCTAATTGTAGACTTTGAGATCATTGAACTGATAACATTAGTGAAAATCAGTTTTATAACTTCATAAAACCTAGAATACATTACTTAAAAGGAAGTTATTAATCAGCTGCACAGTAGCATTTTCAGACAGAGATACCTCTGAAAATATTCTTTGTCAGAGGCCTATAACTCTCTGAAAAGCCTAGGCTTTGAATTCAGACCTATCCAGCAGCTGAAGGAAGTTTTCAAAGGAGAAGATGACAGATTTCTTTCTGCGTTATTTCCTGACATTGAATTGCAAAGGCATTGAGTTTGGACAGCGTGGGGTCAAACTGTTTATAAACCTTGTCTTCAATTAATTCTCAAATTTCTGAATGACTGAAAGCAATTGACATTATTGTAGTGATTGTAGCGAGGTCAGCCTTGTGGGCCTCATAGAATATGGGCTCCTTGATTGAGGCTGTTAACCTGGTCCAGTCAGGAAGCCGTGGCTGACAGATAAAAACAGGAGTGTCAGACATTGTGTTCACTCTGAGAGCTGGCTGTGTGGGAACTGGATCAGTGTCAAGGACTCTCCATGAGTAAATACAGCATGACTTGGGGTTGGAATACCAACCTCTGTGGAGTTATTTCTGTGGTAAAGAGAGAAAAGCTGCTCCTGGAGAAATTTACTTGCAACTGCCACGTTTGAGTTGGGTAAGCACTTCTGGCATCATGCCATCATTTGGGAAGCCTGACTTTACAATCCTTCCATTGAAGACTAGGCCCAGTATGTAGAAAGAAAGCATCTTTTTTCCAGGCAAATGACATTGAGGCAGATAAAAAAGAACAAGTAATTCTCTTGACCGCTTGTGGACCTGTAGCTTTTTTGGTTTTTAGGAGACTGGCTTTCCCTGAGGCACCAAACATGATAACCTTTCAAGAGTGGATAGGTTTAGTTAAGGAATATTGCTTCCCCTAATTCTGAGATATTATCAGTCTTACTCAGCAATTTGGGAGCCAGGAGAATCCGTATCGGAAGTTTTGATAATGTTAAGACTACTGGCAAAGGCATGTGACTTTGGTTTAACCCTTAATGAGATGTTGAGAGACTGTTTGTTTGATATTTGGGTTTAAAGATGTAATCATGCAAAAGCACCTACCAGCTAAAACCCATCTAGACTTCAAACAGGCAACTACAACTAACTTTATCATTGAAAAATACAACAAGTGGAGCATATGAGCTACAGGGTATTCCGATGGAAGTGGACACCCTTGCCAGTCTGTCTAAGGTTGGGGAGCACCAGTTGAGTGAATAGCGTGATTCAGGACATAGCCTGAACAGAGGGACTGTAGGTCAGCTCACAGCAAATCCCCAAACCAAACCAAGCCTTGGCCAAATGGTTAAAATTTTCTTCAGGATGCTGGTCAGTCAGCCATTGTGGTTGCTGCTGGCATGCAGACTCGAGACAGCAAAAGAGCCCTACTAGAACTAAACTGAGTAAGAGAACTCATAGGATGGTATCTTGGAGAATTCATTTCCTGGAAAGCCATAGTTAAATTGCTTAGCAACATCCAAATCAGAACCAGACAAGCTAAACGTCCAGTTAAATGGTCACCCGGTTCTAATGGATGTTTATACCAGCACAGGTATTTCAGTGACCACTAAACCAGTGTTTAACAAAATTCACTGTGGACTCCAACACTTAAATTTGTGCAAGACCTGGGCTAGACTGAGAACCTACACTGGAGTACACCTACAGATTAAGGGGCAATTTTGGTTCTGGTCTCTCAACTACTGATTGTAGTAGAAGCCTCAGACCCAAGCCTGATGGGGAGAAGTTGATTCAGAAAGGTTCAACTTGATTGGCTCAACATTTTTCAATTAGAAAATAGCTGCCTGAGTGAAGTCTTTAATGTAATACCTTTTTCAGGGAGGTTTAGGAGCTATCAAAGCTGTCCTTCACAAAGGTGGACACAAGCCATGCAGACCTACAATTATGGTTAGACGAGGATTCTCAGAATTTTGCTGCTATTAATACCCATAAGAGTTTGTACTATAAGATGAGGCTGCCGTGTGGGTATTGTCAGCCTATGCAATTTTTCAGTGGATAACAAAGAACATTTATAAGATCAGCCCCATTTCATCATAGAATCGCTACAGTGTGGAAACAGGCCCTTCAACCCAACAAGTCCACACCAAGCCTAGAACATCCCACCCAGACCCATCCCTCTATAACCCACCTAATCCACACATCCCTGAACACCACTGGCAATTTAGCATGATCAATCCACCCTAACCTGCACAACTTTGGACCCAGACAGTCGCCTGAAGCTGGAGTCGAGCCTGGGTCCCTGGCACTGTGATATGGCAGTAATAACCATTGTGCCACCGTGCCGCCCATTTATTTAGGTAGCATGCTTATGACAGGGAACACCAATAACAAGCACTTAGAGAACTTGATCATAGATCTTAGACCTTTCTCCCAGGTATATGCCCGCCTAAGAAGGGAAAAATGTGTGTTCCAGGTGCCCCAAGTGGCCTCTGTGGGTGAGATACACCAGTTGTAAAATAAAGCAACGGCGATCAAATGTGCACTGGCTCCCACATCTGTACCAGAGCTCAGTTACTTCCTTGGGCTGGTGGATTATTACAGAAAGTTCGTACATTACCTGGCTTCCATTTTGGCACCTTTGCATCAACTCTTTATAAAGGATCACCATTGGAAATGGCTGTGTAGCCAAATCATCACTTTCAGGGAAGTGAAGAAATGTCCTCAAAGGTGTTGGCACACTACGATCCCAAATGAGATCTGGTTTTACCTCCCCGTATGAAAATAGGGTAGCATTACCTCATTGGTGGCCCAGCAGAGAGGAACGCACAATGCAGTATGCATCCAGGACTTTAGCTAAAACGAAGTATAAATATTCCCAGATAGAGAAGTAACATTTGGCTGTCATATTTGGAGTCAGGAAGTTCCACCGATACCTTTATGGATGTAAATTTGTCATAATAATGGACTACAAAGCTCTGCTCAGTTTACTCCAAGAGGACAAGGCAGTGCTGCCCATAGCTTCAGGCCAAATTCAGCGGAGAGCTCTAATACTAAGTGCGTATCATTACGGGTTGGACCACCATCTGGGAGGTCAAGTAGCGAATGCGGATGCATTGAGCTGCCTCCCGCTGGCAGATACACCGCCGGTCATACAGCCACTGGAAGGGTCTGTAATGGTTTTAAAATTCCCGGACACACTCCCAGTCACAGCTGACAATATCAGAGTTTGGACACAGAAAGATACCAGTCCTGGCGAAATGGAAACAGCTGGTGATGATGGGGAAACCAAAGGGCCATCACATCCAGAACTGAAACCTTTGTGGACCCAGAGAGACCAGATCACAGTAGAGGACGACATATTATTATGGGGAGCAAGAGTGATTGGCCTGAGCAAAGGCTGCTGCCAGATACAGGGTCATTCAGGGGTCTCCAAAACAAAGTTGTTGGTGAGAAGTTCTGCCTGGTGGCAAGGATTGGATCTAGACCAACATGTGTTGGTGGGGCAGTGCCCAAAGTGCCAGAAATGACAAAATTACTGCCAGCAATTCCCCCAAATCAATGGAAATGGCCAGTAAAACCTGGACTAATTTACACATCAACAATGTAGGTCCTTTCCTGGGCTGAATGTTCTAACATCATTGTGGATGCCCCCTCAAACTGGCTGGATGTGCTTAGAGTGCAATCATCAAAAAATGGAGACAACAATAGAAAAACTGCATGCATCCTATAGGCTTCCAGAAGTTTTGGTCACAGATAATGGGCCATCGTTTACCAGCAGGAAACATGAGTATTTTCTAAAGTTGAATGATATTCGTCATATAAGGACAGATCTATGCCACCCATCATCCAATGGCCTGGCAAAAAGAGAAGTCTAAACTTTGAAGGCTGGCTTGAAGAAAGGGTCTCCAGTCTCACTAGATACCAACTTGCCCTGTTTGCTATTTGATTATAGGACTACCTCACATGAGGCTGCGGAGATCGCTCCAGCAGAGTTGCTGATAGGGTTAAGACTCAGCACCAGGTGAAATCTGATCCTCCCAGACCCGGAGAAAGGGGGTGTGAAATGGAATTAGAACTCCAATGCTGACCACAAGACTCCATTAGGTGAAAGAGAGTTTACTGCAGCGGGCAAAGTTTAGTATATGAACCACTGGAATGGCCCAGCATGGGTCAAGGTAAGGTCAGGTCCCATGACGTATTATGTTTGGATAGGTACGATGGTCCTGAACAAGCACATGGACCATATGAAAGCTGCAAAGTTGCAAATGATGCCGGAGCAAAATATACCCAACTCCTTGATGGCCATTCTGACTGTTCCTGAACCGATGGATTCTCCCGCTCTACCAAGCATTGAAGATAGCTCGGAATCTGAGACAAACATTGTGGATATTGCCACCTCAATGCTTTTACCACCTGAAGAAGAGAAGAAATTTCTTCCGCGATGCTGTGTGCACAGGAGGCGAGCTACTGTGCGTAACACGCCATCCATATCAGGGACAGAGCTGGAGAAGTCAGTGCTAAAATGGCCTGAGCGGAGCCACAAAAAAAAGAACCAGCCTATGTCCTCACACTCAGAAGGGGGAGGGGTGTAGTGATTGTAATGAGGTCAGCCAGATGGACATCATAGAATATGATTCCCTGATTGGGGCTGTTAATCTAGTCCAGTCAGGGAGCCCTGGCTGACAAATATAAATAGGAGTGTCAGAGGTTCTGTTTACTCTGACAGCTGGCTCAGAAAAAGCTGGATCAGTGTTAGGATTCTCCATGTGTAAGTAAAGGGTGGCTTGGTGATAAGTTGCAGGTCTCTGTAGAGTTATTTCACTGCTTAAAGGTTTAATGTTTCTGCGCAAAATCTATTGAGTAAACAAGGCAAATTGCTATGTAAAAGAACAGTTAATTGATAGCGTGCTGTTTGTCTGACAAATGAATCATTTCATTTTGAGATCTCCAGTTATTTTCCATATGTTGTAATTTACTCTGTTTACACTAGCTCCAATAATTTTTTTATTGGACGGCACAAAGCAACCAAGAGAAAAACACTTTGATTCTGGAACATGCAAACGGACGAAACAAGACCAAGTCTAGGCCATTCTGCCACTTGATGTTGCTCTACCATTCAGTAGGATCACAGCTGATCTATTAGTCCCCACACAATCTTCTCTATATTTGAAAATATCCCCCTAAATGTTTGTCGCTGAGCGTCTACACAGACCTACACTTCAACGTAACCTGCTTTCACGCCCTCATTTCAATTTAGATAAACATCCTCAGACCCACAGCTCAAACTGAATTTAACATTGAACCATATTATGGTCACTGATACCTAGGGTCTGTCATAATGAAGAGGACTTCAATTAAACCAGTCTTACTGCACAATACCAAGGCTCATGTAACCTGATGAAGGGTCTAGGCCCGAAACGTCAGCTTTTGTGCTCCTGAGATGCTGCTTGGCCTGCTGTGTTCATCCAGCCTCACATTTTATTATCTCATGTAACCTGTTCCCTGGTTGGTTTCAGAACTTTCAGTTCTAAGAACCTAACCCAAAAGCACTCTATGAATTCCTCACTTCAGCTACAGTTGCCCGTCTGACTTTCCGTTTTCATATAAAAATTCTTTCGTGATCATTGTCATGCCTTTCTGACAAGCTCTCACTGTTTCTTCCTTTATCCATTTCCCGTCTTATCCTGTTGTTACTGTTAGAAGACTTGTACATCACTCCTGCAAGTGAATTATAGTCCTTTTCATTTCTCTTTTCAACTTTAACATTTTCTACATCTATGTTTTCTGAACAGTGGTCACCCCTCTCTATTGTGCTAGTGCTATAGCTAACTAAGAAAACCATTCCTCCACCTCTTTCTGTCATTCTGTACCCTTCAACATTCACGCTCCAATCCATGTCATCCAGTATCCATGCCTCTGAAATGGCTACCAGGTCATAATTAGTCTTCTCTATTTGTACTCTCAGTTTATATGTTTTGTTTTGAATGCTATCTGCATTTAAAGTTTTTAACTGCATTCATTTACTCTCTTTTTATAAATTCCAGTCATGTCTTAAATTAATTCTATCTATCTCTTCCCAATATCTTACTCATTAATTCCTATGTTAATACTGTTAATATTAACATGGCTCATCAATGATGTGTCACATCTTTCCCAATTTGATACACTGACCCTACAATTCAGTTTAAAATCTTCCTAAACTCCATATTTATGATCTTGGCATGATCACCAGCCCCAGTGCAGTTCAGGTGGAGATTGTCCCATCAGTAAAGATCCCATTTTGCCCAGTACTTCTACCGGTGCCTTATGAGCCAGACCCCACTATTCACCCACGCCTAGCTTTGAACAGTGTAACCCTCTTTCTGCTCTGATTTACCTCTTGGCATCATCCCTCTGGCTCAGGTGATAATCCAGAGGTAATGACCTTGGAAGCTCTGCTTCTTAATTTGGTTCCTGGCCCCTCATGCTGATGGTGCAGAGCCCCCCCTCCTTTGTCCTGCCTGTGTTACTAAAGCTTGAATCCTGCCCCTTTCCCTCCCAACCTAGCTCCGGAGGTGATCAGTTCCTTTCTCTCTTCGTCTGCCAATAGCAGTGATCGGAGAGTCCATTTATTTTCCTAAATAATTTTAAACACATTGTTTGTTTTTTTAAATCCAGTTGGTGGAATCCTGAAACCGTGACATTACTGCTGTCTAGCACCGACCATTGACACTGACCACTGATAGTGCTGCCTGGCATTGTATACTGGCACTCTCCACACAATCACATGTTAGTTTAAACATAGAGAACATCTTGTGACTCATCCATCGTGGCATCAAAGAGCTCATTGTAGACTGAGGGAGAAGGGGCTTAAGGAGAGCAGAGGGAATGGGTGGGGATTGGAATCAGTGAGTAATGAAGGGTTGTGAATGGGTGGGGGGAGCGGGTGGGGGAAGGGAAGGAGTGGGTAGAGGATGGAAGGGATTAGGTGGGCAAGATGTAGGAATGGGTGGGTGAGAGGCGTGAATGAGTAAGGGGTGAGTGGGCAAAGGGAGGCAGTAGGTGGGGAGGGGAGTGAGTGGTGGGGGAGGGGAAAACGTTGGTGGGGAAAGGGAATAAGTGGGTGGAAGAAGGGAGCCAGAGTGTAGGGGATGGGAGGGACTGGGTGGGGAAGGTGTAGGATAGGGTGGGAGAGGGGAGTGAGTGAAACAGGAGAATGAAATGGAGGAGCAAAGACGGAAAAGAAAGAACTTGAAAATGAGGAAGAAAAGCGAGTAGGGTAAGGCGGAGATGGAAAGAGGAGGTGGGGAACCACTCAAACAGTCTCATGGCTGTCAAAGCACAGAGCTACAACATTTCTAAAACTGTTTGCGAAGATAAATAATTACCCTCATGGGTTAGTGAAAATGTCCTGCCCTCAGTGAATCTGCATTAATATCCCACCATGTCAGTGGCTCTGTAACAAATTCACACACATGTGTGGCTTAGAGATGGCTACAGTCTCGATCAGCATATTCACTGATCTCACTCATCAACAGCTCTCTTCACTGAGACAGCACATGGGAACAGTTTGGAAGGAACAGCCTGAGATTAAATCCACATCCACAGTGATCCAGCAGATCCCTTAGAGGAGCCTCCCTGCCCACTTTCATAAGAACCTCTCCTATGGTCCACAACAGGAATCCAGCAGATCCCTGATTCAGACCCGTCTGGAGCACAGTAGTGATCTAACAGATCCTTTTTTACAATCCCCCACAGAAATTATCTAGAAAGTTCATGATTCAATCACATAAATTAATTGATCTGAGCCTGATCTGTATGAACCCTTAGCCATGGGGAAATGTATAAAATAATTTACCAGGACTCTACTCTTTGTTGGTATCACACAGCCCTGAATCCTGGCTTCTCTGATGATATTTCACTGTTTAGACCGGGATTGAGTGTCCCAGTGATGGGACTTCCCAGGTGGGAGGAGGAATTAAAGACAGATGAAGAATGAAGATGAAAGCTAGTTTCAGTGATTAGTCAGAGCGATTCAAACTGACACTGTGGCCATGCGAGAGCAGCTGAGCTTCAGAATGGCTTTTGACCTGAAGAAATAGAGCAGGAATTCTAGTGGCAGCTAGGAGCATGTGCCTAGTTGAATAGAACACAGTAGCTTGTACCTGACAAACATCATGCACAGAAAACACCTTCTGCTGCTGTCTGTAAATGAATCAAAATAATCCCACAATTTGTAGAGGGGTGGGGCATAGATTTACTCATGAAACTGAGTGAGACTTTGAGTATAAAATCACTTCAGATAGGAAAAGCCAACAAACTCTATCATCTCCTGAGTTAGAGAGGAAAAACATCTACCGATGCTGAACCCAAGGTCGACAAACGGAAGGGTGGAAGAACGTAGCAGGCCAGGCAGCATATTGGGGGGAAAGGAGCAGAAAACATTTCAGCTATTATCCTTCTTCAGGACTGGATGTGGAGGTAGGGAGATGCAGATAAAGCTGGGGTGGGGTGGGGGAGAGGGGAAAGGGGAGGTCGTGGAGGTGAAATGGTGCTGATAGGTGGGTAATGGTGGTAGGTATGACCTGATTGGTCAATGGGAGGGAAGAATCCGATTGGTGGCTGGAAGGGAGGGTCAGAAGGTGGAATGGAAGGGAAGAGGTGGGACCAGAAGGGGAGGCGGCAGGGGTTATGGGAAGGTTATTTAAAATTGGAGAACTAGTATTGAGTCCTCCCTGCTGTATCTGCCTGGGTACCCTACAACCCAGAGGAGTCAACATTGAGTTCTCCAATTTCAAATAACCTTCCCATCCATCCCCCAGTTTCCCTTCCAGCCTCACCTCCTCCCATCCATCCCACCTTCTGACCGTCCCTTCCAACCACCAACCGGATTCTTCCCTCCCATCAGCCAACCGGGTTACACCTACCACCAGTGTCCACTTATCACCACCATTCCTCCTCCACCCCTCTCCCCCCACTGTATCTGCAGCCCCTCTACCCCCACATCTAGCCCTGAAGAAGGGTAATACCCAAAACTTTGACTCCTTTCCTCCAGATGCTGCCTCGCCTCCCGTGTTCTTCCAGCTTCCTGTTTATCTATCATTTCCTAGTCTGGTGATGAATGGGAAGGTAACTGTTAGGGACAGATAGCATCACCGCTGATCACCCCTCACCCCAGGTACATCATGCTGACCTTTAAACAAAACTCTGCACAGTCATCCTTTACTTAAACCTTTCAGCAGTGGCACATGTGTGCCGGTGTAGCAGTGCAGAATATTCCCACCCACAGCTCACTCCAATAAATTCCCACTTCATGTGAACTGCTTTACACTTTCCACAGAGTTCGGGTGCACTGACCTAGTCACAGGTCCTAGCAATCCAGTGGGTTCATTGCTCCAGTACTTGAGCATGCTCTTAAACTGTCCTTCTTTGTCCCAGAATAAATGACATGTTGTTGGTATCTGAAACTATGCTATTCTTTGCTAGTATTACCTCCGAGTATTAACCTTGATGCTCTGCTCCAGCTCTGAGTAGCTTCAGCACACAAGCTTTAAACTCTAAGGTGAGTTTTGTCAACGAGGCCGAGTTACTTTGGAGCAGCTCCCTGCAGACTCTGGGCATGAATTATTCTGCAATCCTAATGGGAATGGGTGGTCTCAGGCAGGTCGTCCCAAACTGTGGGTGGTCTCAGCAGTCAAAACGTTGAGGTTTTGATTGCAAATATAACAAGGCATTGTCAAGGAGCGCCAACCAAGTGCTAACAGCTGTGAGGCTGGTCTAAACCTCACATTTTTAAAAAAAAATGGCATGTCCTAGCTGCCAATCAATATGTCTGAATCCTTTATTAAAAACACCTTTTACTGAAAGGTACATTGTACTGCCATGTAATGAGATAGTTTGATGATCTATAGTGACCATCCTGTGACACTTCATTAAGAATTCAATAAACTATTATTACAGCTTCGACTGTCTACAGACAGGTACAAGAGTCACAGTCACTTGTATGTCTGCGCTCACACTAAAGCAGCACACTGCCCCCAGCATGCTATGCTGCAAGAGGACAGAGTTCAGTAAGGTGGGAACTGAGTACATTAAAGCATTAGATCACACACCATAACGTGGTAATGTATCGTGAGCATGTCCCTCAAAGTGTGTTGCACGCCTGCCGAGAGATAACACAACACATTTTACTTCAAAACCCTGTAGATTAAACAGATTTCCTACCTGCCAGTCTCACAGGTCTCCTGCACCCTTCACCACCGCACTCATAGGCATCTCCCCCAAACCATAAAAATAATTCTCCTCCCGACAGGCTACTACCCCCTCACTGACACAAACAGTCACCCTTTCCCCATTCACACAGGCACACCCTCACCGCCACCCCCCCCAAAACACCACTCTCTCAGGCCTGGGGTCTTGGCAAAGATGTTTGAGATGCCTGTGAGATGCTGGTTATTGGAAGCTTTTGGAGTCAGGAAAAGGACAGGGAACTGTAAAATTAACTACAACCAATCATGGCATATTATGGGTAAGTCAGCACAAAGTGTGCCTTGGTTCTAAGGAAGGTTCACTCAGCATTAACTCTGATTTCTCTCCACAGACGCTGCTAGACCTGCTGAGCTTCTTCAGCAATTTCTGTTTTTGTTTCTGATTTCCAGCATCCGCAGTTCTTTAAGTTTTTACAAAGTGTACCTCTACGATTATTCAGCTCTAGAAGACAGGAGGAATTCGATCTTTTTATTTTGATCAATGAACAATCTAAACATCTCGATCAATCAGTCTCCAGGCTGTAACTC